>NC_072737.1:16491508-16791508 GCF_026930045.1 Uloborus diversus | reverse complement strand
CTGCTTGGACTTGTGATGGAAAGAAAAACGAAAGATCACTAATCTTTGCCAAGCAATTTTTTTTCACAGCGTCATCTTCAAACAACGGTGACCAACCTGCATTGTTGTAGCTCTCAGAATTCTCCCTTCATGCTGTCACTTCTCCATCCCCTGCCAGTATCATATCACACTCCAGGGAAACCTATACCTCCCACTATTTCTAGTTTAACTGGTTGGATGGCGCCCTGAAGACTGTCGTTTTTTTAATCCAAACCAAAAGCCAAGAAATCGCTGGTTCCCCCTCCCCCGCCCACCCCCAGAGATGTTAATTCACTTGGAGGACTTCGAGACTACCACATATTTAAGGTGGAACCAGTCGGATCCTCTATCCGGCTGGTATCGTAGCCGGGACGCATATGAACAATCTTGACTCAGCTAGAGACCTTGTAATAGTTTTGGGTCTCCTGATTGGCCAGCTGAACGTCGGCCATCTCCCCCCCCCCAAACAAAGCATTTGAATAAATCTCTTTCCTGAGTAGTTCTGAACTCACGTTTCAGTGCTCTTCCCCCCCCCCCCCCCGCCTGAAACAATAATTAGAGCACGTAAAATAAACTGTCAAGGAGATGGAATGTAGGAGATGGATAATGCTGTTACGTGGTGGCCAATCAGCAGTCTCCAAATTTCTTACATCGTCTCTAGCAAAGTAAGGGATGTTTATATGCAGCCGGGACCCTTCGGTTACGAATTCGACGCCTTATCGATCTGGTCACCACTGCCTTCCCCTACCAGTAGTTTATTAGTCTTAAAAATCCTCGCAACAGTGGTTATGTGGATTTTTTCCATTTACCTCGTATTTCCATTCGCCACATCTTACCTTACATCTTGATTTCGAGTTCAAACTCTTTAGCTGAACTCTAAATCAAGTAAAGCAGTGAATCTAGGGATGAACAAGGAGGACAATTCAACTAGTAGCGGAAAACAGATTGACTACATGTCCATTAATGCCATGAGATGTTTAAACCAAATTCGCTAAATGCAAATCGCGATGATTCGAGACCTACATCCTTTGTTGCACGTGGTCAAAGCCCATTATTTTCCTTCCCCCGCTCGTCACTGTGTGGCGTGCGGAGCATCATCACACCATTAAATAAAACCGGCAGGAAAGAAGAAAGCAAGAAATCACATTAAGTGGGAAATCAAAGAACGGAAAAGGGCGGGAAAAACAGGCTACAGATAAGGACTGGAATATGGAAGAACACCGTGTCTGACCCTGAACTTGAAAAAGTGTGGCTCGGAGGAGGAGGAGTGTTTCTTCTCCGGCGGAATCTATTTCATTTTCCGCGCATGTTTTGATTGCGAGATATGGCAACGGGCCGTTATCGCGCTGATTCATCCAACACAGAAACGAGATCTATTGGGTCACGTGGTACTTGTGTTTTGGGTCAGGGATGCAAAGCGAGTTTGGGTATCCGCAGGGCCTCTCGGACCCCATCCGCATCAACTCTAGAATTAACTCCAGAAAATGCATAGCACCAATCTGTGCAAAAGATGATGGAGTGACCGTACCCAAATGTTGCCACGGTATAAATTATTCGATAAAATATATTATCAAAAGGAATTGTTGCCACACAATGGTGCCTATTATAACGAGGAGTGAAGGTTGCTGTAAAATAAATATCTAATTCGCAATTTTTTTTTCAGTGAGAAATTGTTCGTTGCTAGTAGTAAAGAATCTTAATTCTCCTCTTTAGAATTATGTATCTTCTGCAACTAGTTGATAACTAAGTTGAAAGGTCTTGGGTTCGCACTTGATCCTCACAGTTTGAGTTATTATCATAGACGTGCTGGCAGCCTTGTCAGTTCAACATACTTTTCAGGGAGCGGAGAATGTAAAATTGTGTATATTTACATACAGGGGTGTACACCCCCCCCCAATTCAATTGGCGCAAATCCCCCCCCAAAAAAAATTCTCAACCCTCTTTCTCTTTATTTTTACTTCCTTTTACAAAAAAGGAAGTATTGTATTCGCGAAAAAATTTTCACTCAAAAATCGCCCTTAATTTCCATTTTGCTCACCCCCAAATGAATGTTGAGTTTTTTTTTCGATTCGACCACATGCGGAAAAGTGCCTAAGAATGTATAGACACGCGAAATATCCATTTTGACCATCACCGAGGTAATTACAACGACTTTTCTCGTGACGTCTGTATGTATGTGCGTATGTGCGTATGTATCTCGCATAACTCAAAAATGGTATGTCCTAGAAAGTTGAAATTTGGTACATAGACTCGTAGTGGGGTCTAGTTGTGCACCTCCTATTTTGGTTGCATTCGGATGTTTCTAAAGGGGTCTTTTGCACCTTTTTGGGGGGAAATCATTGTTAATTTCGATGCAAACTCAAGTGGTGTTATAATTTGGCGGTCACTTGGCGATATATCGCCAGTCTTTTGGTTGCCAAGTTTTGTCGTCAACTTGGCGAAAAATTTGGCGATTTTTTTTTTTTTTTTAAATCTGCTTTCAATGTGGCCATTGCTAGTGATATTTAAAGAGTTAGAGAGAGAATCCCATTAAAATTGCAATAATAGGGAAATAGCATTAAATTGGTGTAAAAGGAAGTCATGTGATGCACACATCAGCTCGTTTTATTTTTCTTTTTAATTTGATTTATTTTTGAAAAATATTTTTATTAATTTATTTTTAATTATTATTTTATTAGAAAGTTCTTCACAACAGCAATAACACACACACACAGAAACTAATAAATAAATGAAATAAAATATGAACGAATAAAGTAAAATTAATAATTCAATTTAAAAATAAATCAATAAATGAATTTAAATAAATAAATTTGAAAAAAATTAAAATCCCCCCCCCCCCCAAATTTTAATGGCGCAACTTGCGCCATAATCACCCCCTGTGCGCACCCCTGTACATACACACGTGTATTTGTGTACATTTTTGAGCAAGGGGTGGGGGAGAACGGTCCACTTCTTACTACTCTAAATGACGGTCTTGATTATCTCCTTTGAAAAGGTAAGAAAATACACACTTCAGTGACAAAAGCATTAGTTTTGTTTCAATTACCTCAGCCCTACAAGGTTTGAATAGCAAAGTGAGGCGCATAATTTGTCCGCACAACGTTTGAATTGACAAATTCTAACCAGTAGAATTTTAGCTCGTAATTTGACTCCATTAGGAATGATAAGGTTTGCCTGAGAAACTTTCAGATGCTGTGGTGCAACTTCGCGAATTTTGACCAAAAGTTTTACCTACAGTTTGGCTTGTCACTTCGCAGGATTAGTCTTACCAAAGCTGAACTCTATAACCGTTTCTTCTGAGAAGTTCAGCCTTGGTCTATCTAAGTTTTAAGCAAATTGATGTCATAAAATTTGACTTATTCGCGATTCAAATAAACTTTAGGAGTCATTGTAATCTATGTCTAGTGGCAGCGGAAAGGAAAGAGGTAAAGCCAAGACCTGCCCACTTACGTAATATATGACCTGTGTCTAATGAATAGTACTTTCTAAAATCACCACGAGGTGGTACATTCAAGCTCTAGAACTGCTATAGTAGATTTGACACCGTAAGAATAGACAGATAAAATTTGATTTCGCAGGGCTTCAGGTACTTACTTGATTTATCAATGCTTGACTCACTCGACTTTGTTGACGAAGGTTAAACTGACAAAGTTTTGCATGCAGTAAAACTTTACACCATAGACTAATAATAAGAGTAGACCGAGCTTTCCCAGACTTGCTGATGAAAAAATTGGTTCATGGATACATCATGTGACTGGTGGGAGGCTTGGCGAAAACTTTGGCAGCATGGTTGCTAGATGGCAACATTATCTATAGTTTGGCACTCGACATGTATTTTAAGACATAATGTGTTTTCATTATAATTTTTTTCCAGGTGCAGAGATTAAACTGATTTTCTTTTATTTATGCATTATTTTGACATTAGTAATTAGTTTTTGATCACAATTTTCAGTAACTTTTATTTCATTTGGAACTGCTACGTCAGCGTTGGCGTGAACGTAATGGCGTAAACGTTTTGCGTTAACGCAAAAGTGTAGTAATCGGTATCTTAAATTGAAATTGTAGGTAAAAATCTCACCGTTTGCCGATTCCTTTTGGGCGCTTGCATCTTTAATTGCTTAGAGAGTTATTGAAATTGAGTAAAGAAAATGCACAATACTATCTAAACGAAAAACTCACTATATTAACAAAATATTTACAACTTAGAATAACAAATTTACAAATCGGACTCCATAAAAGATCATTCTTCCGTGTTCCATCAATTCTATTTATTTTATTTCTCGCGGGCTTTGATCGTCTGCTACGATCAAAGCTCGCTGTTGCTAGGATATCTACCAGTCACATGGTTTGGTTTATGAGCAGCAAAAGGGTTGCCATAGCTCGGTCTATTGTTATTATTAGTCTATGCTTTACACGGTTTAATTGACTTGCAAAATTTGACAGGACAAGGTTAAACTAAAATTTGATTTGAGGGCATATTCTAAATATGACAACCTTTTACTGTAATCGCATCTGCCAGTAGGTTCGATTCTAATAAATGTTCTTCAATAACAGAAGCATACATATTCTTCAAGCATTCTACATTTCACGAGAATTGTTAGCCGCAGTGAACAAAGAGGTTTTCTGTTTCTTCACAAGAATTTGCAGCATTTGCGGTTTCTTCCATAATTCGGCTTTTTTTTCATATTGAACGAAGATTAAAAATATAAATTGTGTCTTTCAAATTAGATTGTGCTCGAACTACATCTGCCACAGACATGAAAATTAAACTAAAGGAAAGTTTACTCTTCCTTTTTTCAGAGAAAACCACTTGCTTCTCCAAAGTACGAATTTTAAAAACGAGTTTAGAAGGAAAGCTCCGAAGTTAATAAATTCTGTACCTCCAAATAGTTTCACTACAAACGGCATTGTTATTAATATTTTCCCTCGCCAAGCAGACAACTTTATCGCCGAGTGTTAAGCCGTTTTATCTCATGAAACGGGGTATAAGTGTACCCCTGCCCTCAAAAGATTTAACTTGCACATGCATTGTTGTGCCTACAGGAAGTGTCTTTTTCTTTTCATATCGAAAATAAGAAGAAAAATTGATATTCTCTCTCGTTGTTTTTGACAAGTCCATATCCCAATACGCACAGAAGACATATTAGTAAATAAAATTCAAAATGTTAAATTAAAAAATAACATTAAGTGAACAAAAATAAATAAATGAAAAGGGTTTAATTTATAAAGACAAAACGCATGAAACACCACCCGTACCACATTGCCTTTGATCCTATTAATTTAACTTTAAAGAAACTTATTTTTGTTTTATAATTTTAATTTTTAAATTTTATTTACGTTTAATATTTTTAGTTTCATTTATTGTCTGTTCTTATTATATATTTTTAATAAAATTTATTATCCACTTTTATTTTATATTTTTAAGTTTATTGAAATTGAAAATGTTAAACTAAAGAAAAATTAAGTGAATAAATAAATGAAAAAGGTTAAATTTACTAAGACAGAACCCATGAAACTCTTTACGTACCACATTGTCTTTGACCCTACTAATTTAAATTTAACGAAACTTGTTTTTAACTTTAGTTTCTTTTATATTCACGTTTCATATTTTTAGTTTCTTTATTGTTTATTCTTATTTTTTTTAGCGCAATTTATTATTCACTTTCATTTTATATATTTAATTTTATTTATATAAATATATTTAGTTTTCACTTGCTCAGACGTTATAGCAGGTCAACAACAATGATTCTAGAGAGAGAATATTAATTTTGATTCCCATTTCGATTTCAAGATTAATTTCAAAGCCCTAATGAGTCTGTGTTATTAAAACGAAAGTACGTAAATTTATTTATTTTCTTATAAAACGTATTATTTTCTTCCTGGCCCGGCAGTCATTATTCCACCGCCTCATCGCAACAAAGGACCGCGCATCATTTAACGATAAAAGCATGAAATAATGTTTTCAAAGTAACACACTAAATAGTTTCTTCAGTAATAGTTATTAAAAACGAAGCGTAATTGTTTCTCTATCTCCGTTCCTGTATCAGGAAATGTTTTCTCTTTCGCTGCGAAGTATTACAACTTTTGTGAGGGCGATGACAGCGGCTCGTGCATATCAATCATAATATCCAAATTTTAATTCAAATCCGTTTCGAACCGCCTTCTTTTGCGTGATGTTCGTATCTGCGAGATTAATTGTTTTATCCCACGCCGTGGAAATGTAAAGCTCAACTTCCGCGTTTTCGATGACTGTTTATGTAAGTAATTACAACGAATAATTACAATAGGAAAATACTTCTTAAAGTATGTGATGAATTTTTTATTGTTTCTTGTATTCGGTTTCATTTTGTAGCAGTATTCATTCTCACGAGAGTCATCAACTCTCGCCCGCTTTTTAATTTGCAATACAATCTTTTAGCTGCTTGTAAAGTTTGTGCCAAAATGCTCATTTAACATGAAAAGCGGCGTTTTAATTGCTATTATTTGAAATGTTTATAAGCTTTCTATTGTTTGGAGTGCTTGAATAATATCTTTACAGTGTTGCCTTTTACGCTTCTGAAACTTTTAAGAAGCGTTGAAATGATTTGTTGTGAAAACATGCATACTTCCATCATGGTTTTATACTACAGTAGACCCTCATTTTACGCGGGTTTATTTTACGCGGATTTTATTATGTGTGGTTTAAGATCGGATACTTTTATTTCGTTTTACGTGCGGTGTGTTTTGATTTTTATCGGACCCGACGCACAGTGGGGCGAAAACGCCAAAAAGTGCTTATAAGTGTAATATTTTTTCCTATAACCAGTAAATTGAGGTTTAATAAATTTGCACAGGCCTATCTCTTAGGCAATCAGAACTAGAATTTTAGAGCCCTTCGTCCACTACAAAACTGAAGGGAACCTTTAGAAAGTTGAAGAACCATGAGTAAAGGAATTTACAAAAATTGCTTTTAAGCAATGTATAGTTCGTTTTCTTATTAAAGGCGGGTATATTTAATTTCTCTTGTATCCAACGATAGTAATAGGACGAAAAAAAATGAGTGATCGAATTCTCAAACCGAAAATCGGTTTTGATCAGCACTGAAAACTTGGGAATTCAAGGTTATTTTTTTCAAAACACTCTACAAAAAAAATGTCCTTTTAGAAATTAATATTAATTAGTCATAAATGGTCTGTAGAAAGACCCTGAAAAGGAATTAGCTGCGTAAACCTGCGAACTTTGGACTCTGAGCCGAAACAAATCGATAAAACTCCATTATAACATGCCTGTGTATGCAAACAAGTGAGAGAGGTTCAAAAACACTTTTAAACGCGCTTTGGCGTTTTCGCCCCACTGTGCGACGTTGCAAACAAATAAAATTTTCCTCTTTTTCAAAATCCTGAGACAGTAGATAAAACGTACTAAACTGCACTTTAGTGTCATTTTAGGATTTTTAAATGTTTTGTGTCATTTGTTATATAGAATGTAAAACTCGAGTGATTTTACGCATAATATGTTAAGTCTTTGAAAAAAACCTTCCTCTTTTTTACTCTCGCACAGCATTCTCATTAAGATTGATGAAGGAGAGAAGAATAATTGTTTCTAACCACTCAGGAAAATATATTGTATCTTAACTGGAGAAGCTATGACTTTTGAAATTGAAGAATTGTCGGTGAGTGAGTAGATTTAATTAAGCATTAAAATCGCATCTGTATGTATATGACAAGAGACTTTCCTCTCAGACATAAAAATGTTCTTTAGAAAAAAAAAAACGCTCTATTGCATTTGAAAATATCAAATAGTCTAATGCAACTTTATCAGCTTGGAAGTTCATAAAATAGGGATGTTAAAATTTTTATTGAAATCTATGTAACAATGTTAACATGTTAGTTATCAATATATTTTTCCTTTTTTCCACTGTATTTTAGCATTTTACATTTACTTCAAACTTGCATGAAAATACATTGGATTCGTTTATCTTTTGTTTGCTCGCACATGCGCTTTTTTCGCTTTCTTTCTTTCTCGTTGTCCGTGGTTGCGTGGTAGGAGTACAGCTGTTGGTTATCAACGGAGCAAGCACTGAAACACATGTGTATAACCATCGCACTTCGAGTGTTATTTAGTGTTCTCGTTGTTTATAGTCTATTTTCTTCATTAAAATATAAAGTTTTGTTGTGAGTGGGCCTGAAACGTCTTAGCTGGGACTCGATCCGGAGTCCAATGAGTTCGAAGCTTAGTGCTCTGCCGATTGAGTCACTGTGATTGCCAGTCAGATTGCGCTGTGCGCCACTATTAGTATGCGTACGAAAGCGGTTATTTCTCTTGTTACGCACGAAGCAGATGATGTACAGTAACACATATTTATATAATTTTCTTTACTAATAATAAAGTTGAAAGTCTCTGTCCGGAGGATGTCTGTAGGATGTCTGGATCTCTGTGATGCGCATAGCGCCTAGACCGTTCGGCCGATTTTCATGAAATTTGGCACAAAGTTAGTTTGTACCATGGGGGTGTGCAGCTCGAAGCGATTTTTTCGAAAATTCGATGTGGTTCTTTTTCTTTTCCAATTTTAAGAACAAAATTATCGTAAGATGGACAAGTAAATTACGAAATTATCATAACGTGGAACCGTAACATGGGTACAAGCCAATTGGCGAGAAAATTCACCATACATTATTTGTAAATATACAGGCGAACCAAAAGACCTTTTAATTTTTCTATTACGGGCAAAGTCGTGCGGGTACCACTAGTATACAAATAAATAAATGAATGTTAAACATAATCTGTGCTATTCAGAAGTGGTTGGTGAACAATCAGTGGCGTAGCTAGACCCGACTTTCGGGGGGGGGGGGGGTTACTTCTTTTTATATATATATATATATATATATATAAATGTGTGTGTGTAATCGCTTGGAATTTTTTCCTTTCTCTTCTCTCTTCTTTTTCTCTTTTTTTTGAGACTAACTTTTCGGGGGGGGGGGGGTTGTCCCCAACCCCCCCCCTTAGCTACGCCCCTGTGAACAATTGAAATGTTTCCCTGTAGTACAAAAGCTTAACTTCTATCGTATATCTTTTACATTACACCCTATTTTTACTGTTTTTAGTTAATTTCAAAAGTGTTCTGAAGGACATTTTTATGGATTTTGATTAACTTTGCAGGCTTTTAAAAGGAACTATTATTGATATTAAGTATTATTCATAATGGATGATTGCACCATGTAACACTATTCTTGTTCCTAAGTACTGTTTGACCACGGATTGTATGTAATCTGGCAATCTGCCAAGTCAAGACGATTCCATCTGAATGAATCTAGCAGGGGAGAAGGGAAAACAGCGATGGGATTTTGATGCACGCGTTTTATAATATCACTAGTGCCTTATTCATTTATTGCATTCTCAAAAATAAAATAGGGAAAACAAAAATAGTTACCATGGAAACAACAAAAAGAAGAAAATGAAATATTTTCATTTCGTTCAGGAACGTAAAAGCAAAATGGTAAGTTCAAAACTTCGTTGTGAATAAATAAATCAATTGATTTTTGCCATGAGAATATAGATCGAATATACTTTAGATTTAAAATATGCTGTTGCGAGCAAATTTTCATTTTTACAAAACTAAGGCTAAATAATAGAGAAGCAAAAGTGCACATCCGAAACAAACCAATTAACATCCCTATAAACTAATAGATGCGTCCATTTCCGCCTGTAAACCGGATATTAGTCTTTACATGTAATAGATGGTCAGATGGTCAGACAGTATAATTGATACAATTTTCCGATATAGCCGATCGATAAAACACAAGAAAACCTGATTTCCCTGCAAAGACTTCGTTTTTGTGGTCAGAACAACGAAAAAATGGAAATCTGAGTCAAAGGCAGGGCTTGATTCGTAAGGGAGCTTACGGGAGCTTAGCGCCAGGCCCGTCATTCATTGTTTAAATTTTCCAGGAGGAGAGCAAAAGGGTTGGGCTGAATACATTTTGTAGGAAAAAACAACTCGTACAGAAGCTCCTTATTTCATTTCGCTTTGAAATCCCAGGGGGTTTGTTTTCCATCACATTGGTGTATTTATAATTTTAAAATTGATCTAATACTATCTTCAAGCGTTTTTTACTTCCTTTTACAAAAATTGAAGTATTGTATTCGCGAAAAAAATTTCACTCAAAAATCGGCCTTAATTTCTTTTTTTCTCACCCCCCGAATGAATGTTGAGTTTTTTTCGACCAGTGGAACACCAAACGTGGGTATATACCTAGGAACCTACAGACAACCGAAATATTCATTTTGACAACCCCCGAGTTTACAACGAATTTTCTCGTGACGTCCGTATGTACGTATCTCGCATAACTCAAAAACGGTTTGTCCTAGAAAGTTGAAATTTGGTACGCAGACTCTTAGTGGGGCTTAGTTTTGCACCTTCTCGTTTGGTTGCATTCGGATGTTTCTAAGGGGTCTTTTGCTCCTTTTTGTTGGGAAATCATTGTCAATTTCGATGTAAACTCAAGTGGTGTTATAATTTGTCGGGCACAGCAATATATCGCCAGTCTTTTGGTCGCCAAGTTTTGTCGCAAATTTGGCGATTTTTTTTAAAATTTTAAATATGGTTTCAATTTGGCCACTGTTGGTGATATTTTGAGAGTAAACAATTGAATCACATTAAAATTGCCAATAATGGGAAATGACATTGGACTAAAAAGAAGTCATTGTGATGCACACATCAGCTCTTTTTTTTTTTTGGTCATTGGCAACTAAAGAGTTTCAATTTGTTCCTATAGTATTTCAGTAGACTAAATCAGGATATGTTGCCAATTGACAACACGATGCATTTGAGGGTTAACTCTCGATAACATTCTTGTCTTAAAAAAAAAACACCAACTTTAAGCAGGCCCGTTATTCAATGAAGGGGGTCAAAAGGGGGAGCAATCGACACCCCTTCCCTTCTGGCTGTGAAGAATTAAGGGTTTTACATAGTAGTGGACGTGATTTTTGTGATTTACCAATAAAATTTGCATTGAGTATGCACTCTCTGCCCCCCCCCCCCGGCAAAATTCGAAATGACTGGTCTGGCTTTAACGTTTGGTTCTGATAGTTTTTGGCACATCTTGCATAATAGATGCTTGACTGCTATAGATCCCTTGACTAATGCTGCCACCAAGTTTATCTAAAAGTACAAAAGTGGCATTAGCACCTTTCCAAAACATACAAGTGGCTGTGATTTAATGTTATGCTTATCCTCAGTCAACTCAGTAAGATTAGACCAATATTATTTACTAAAAAAAATCGCCCGTCAAGGTATGGCGGGTGAAAATCGCTTCTACATTTGAGCGAAGCAATTTCCGCGCCAGTAGATAGCGTTAATTGACCTTTTCGTTTCTTTATCCTCCCAAAATTACGATATTTTGGTATTTGAAATTTTAACCCTTACTACAGTGGATTAACCTTACAAACCAGTAGATAGCGTTTATTGTTGAACACTTTTTCGTTCAGCCTTGTCAAAATAAAACATTTTCCTGCATGTCAAACATTACCAAAAAATATTATTAAATTATAAATAACTTACTGAAATTTTGGTGTTTCAACAAGGCAGCATGCTATGGCGCAAGTTTAATCGTTGGTGACGTCAAGAGCGTTACTCGATGGGTTAATTGGCTATTATAGATATGAGGATGGTAGCGTGCTTTGGCATCCCAGTTATGCCACAGACAAAGAATGTGTATTCAAATAAACTTTTCGGCTACTACATTTTAATGGGGGAAAAATTAATTAATTAACAAAAGAATAAAAAACCGAGAAAGTTGTTAGCTATTTAAATGCGATTATTGCAGCCACAAACACGAAGTCTCAAGGATATAGGCACTCTTTTCTACACACTTGACTCTCAGTTCAATAGAAAAAAAAAATCAAACCAGGAACATAACTTTTTAAAACATTTGTTACATACTGTTTTATTCTCAGTGAATTTCAACCGAAGTATTTGCCAATTTAACTTTAAGTCATTTTTTCAAGTTATTTCCCCTCTTTCCTTCCACGCAGTATACCACGACCAAAATCGGATAATTTGCGTTGAGCAAAATCCGTTTGAGGAATTTCACTAGCCAGAAAGAATAAAGAAAAAACAGGCCAATTTACTACCATTGACTTGAACACTAAGATGAAAGGGAGGTTCAGATATCGTTTTTGAAAGCCAATAACTGCTTATTTTCGAAGAACTAGTTCTTTCCACAAATATTTGAAAACAAAATAAGCTAAAAACCTTTTCTTTCTCTGAAAAAAAGAGCATGTTTCTCCTAACATTTCAAAGAACCAGTATTTCCTCAACGGCACATATTTCACACCTTTTTTTCCTTGTTCGAAATGATATTTCTCACCTTTTCTCCTCAAATATAGAAACATTTTCTCACCACATTCTTCACAAAGAATGCTGGTATATTATGCGGAGGGGCGCTGCCGGCACGCGGAAGCGTTGCCATTCTCAAGCACAAAACATCGATCTCCGAGCCACCTGACATCGATTCGCTTAATTAAATAGCCGAAGATATTGTTCCAAGCGACCTCTTTTCTTTTTTAGAGGAGCTAGAACTGGTCAGAGCAGACAAAAGCGCGAAGGAAACTTTTAAAAAGATACTGTGGTTTTCACACGTGCGCGAGTGAAAGCAAATGGTTACTTTCGCTTATCTGTGGTCATTCTTTTTCTTCAAGAGGAACTTGCTTGTTTCAAAGGACAGTGACTCTCGGACGAGGAAATTATTGGGTTTCTGTAACAACGAGGGCCGTTGCAGTGTAAATTATCGTTATATTGAAATTAAGGAAGGATCTTTTTAAAGTGCGACTAAGTAAGCGAATTTTAGCGGAAATATTTTTTTTAATGATTTTAAGACAAAATAAAGGAAGAGAGAGAGAGAAAGCTAAATTTCAGAGTGGAAATTGCGAGTTGTTCACCCAGTTTCTTTGCTTACTTCCAATTACAAATTAAACTAAACCCCAGAAGGGACTCCAGACTACATACCAAATTTCAACTTTCTACGGCTTACCTTTTTTTGAGTTATGCGAGATAAGTACATACGCTCATACAGACGTCACAAAAAAACTTGGAATAATTTCCTCGGGGACCGTCAAAATGTCCATTTTGACGGACATTCCATACGTTTAAGGTATATACACGTGTGGTCGGGCAGAAAAAACAACTCAACAATCTTTCGGGGGTGAGCAAAATGGAAATTTAGGCCTATATTTGAGACAAATTTTCGCTAATGTAATACTTCCTTAAACTCTCTACTTCATTTCACAAAGAAGCATTAGGCAGAAATCTGGTTTTTCTTTCTGACTTTTCACTTGATTCCCCTTAAGTTAAAAGGTAAAATATTAATGTAGGATCTGCGATTACTTCTTCTTTATTCTCCAGTTTTGCCTGATTCTCTTAAGAAACTACTACTTGTTTTACTCATAGTTCCCGACTTCAACTAAGAGTAGAAAAGCTAAATATTAGAGTAAATACTGATTTTTGCTTCTAACTTATCACCTGATTTCCCTTTAAGCAAGGGCGGCAAATAGGGGGGTCAAGAGGGGGCGGCTGCACCCCCAAATGTTTTGAATAGAAGGATAGAAAATGGGTGAATTCAATTTATGGAAGTCGGAAATCAATGTTCATTTTAAAAAAATCTCGCTGGTTCTCAGTAACTATTTGAAACGCGACACATTCCCAGATTAGAAAAAGTGTTTTTCGTTATTTGGATGACGACTTAGAAACTCATGAAGTATTTTCCAGCCTTTTCAGAACATAGAAAGCTGATAGAGAATAATGGTTGTTTTTAACTAAAGAAGACATTTCCTCATATAGGCTAAATATTTCATACTTGTATGCCCAGTGTAACGATGATCTGTCCAATATGAGAGGCTAGTGCAAAGTGGTGTGACTGCAAGGTTTTCACAAGAAAAGTCCTTGATATTTTACATTGAATTTTACACTCATTTTTAAGTGTATATTTATTTAATGAGTGTCCATCGCTTTCTTTTGCTAGAAACACGTTTCAGCTGCTCAATGTATTATATGCTTTCATGGAAACTTCTTAAAAATGCATGTGATTATTGAATTAAAAAAAAAACATATACAAATACCTTTTATGGGGCTCTATAACTATGCAATCTCGGAGTGACAAAAAGTGGTCTTCAAGAGTTAAAACCATTAAAACATTTCTCGATAACTTCAAAGCACCGATTTGACGACTGGAAGAATTATTGCAAAACGATTCTTTCAATGGTGAAAAAGCTCATGCCCTTTAGCATGTATGACGTCGTTTGAATTTTTTTTGAATTTGTATTGAGGAAATTTTTTTTAAAAAATGCTTTATTCTATCAAAACATCCTCAATCCGCTACCCTTAATTTTCGGACTATTCAAGCCAAAGTTCAATCTACAATTGATCTGTGCACCATACTACCATAGTTCAATCTACAATTGAAACTTAAAATAGATTTTGCATAGATGTATATTTCTTTAATATATACTTCTTATTATTTATGATTTATGTATCAAGCGTGAAGCTTTTCAAAAAAATTCTTTCTCCGAGCCAATTTTAAAAAAGCATAAGTAAATAAATAAATAAATAAAAGTGACATAAACCCACATGATGATGTGAAGTCAAAGATTTATTTTTTAATATTTTGTATGAAATAATAGATTCAGTTTCAAGTGAAACTAACACAAGATTTGATGATAAATATTTTTCCGTATGGTTTGCTCTATATTATCTGAATTGGATTTCGAAAACGAAAAATAAAATGTTTCAATTATGAGAAAAATTTTTATCATGAGGCAAAAAAATTACAAGCAATATACCGACAAGACCGGTTCACATCCAGAGACTGCAGTTTCGTCCTTGATATGGACCCACCATTCGGGAATAGTGAATAACAGAGCTGGAGGTAGAGGACATCTCATTGAAGCTGAGAGCGCCGACGAAACTAGATTATTCAATGAGGAAAAATTAAGTTCCTCACAATTTTTGTAGTTGCCAAGGTCTGGGTGATTTTGAAGAGCAAGATATAAAAAGTGTTTTGATACATAACTTTGTTACTTCAATTATTTTTTAACTATCAATCAGCTCAGCTAGTAGAGAAAGATTTTTTTATGTTTCAGGAGTTTAGAGAATTATTTTTGAAGCACAATGGGCAAAAAATTCAAACGAATTCATACATGCTAAAGAGCATGAGCTTTTTCACCATCTTTTCTATTTAGCTGTACTGGCAAAACAGCACGACACTGGGCACTGATAGATTAGTAACACGATTCCCTGCTCTTCCGAATTCCAAAAATCATGCATTAAAACTTTTCGAAAAGATATTATAACTTTAGTATCGAGATGTTTTGCATGGTAACTTATTAGAAAGTGAATCAAAATTTTAATTGTTTCTAAACACTAATTTTTATTCATATTAAACCTATTTTATGACCACTTCCTGTTAGCTAATGTGTGTTTGGGACCGCGCTGTAGCAATACATATTTGAGAAACTCGACCCCCCAAACGAAATGCTGAAATGCCGCCCCTGCCTTTAAGAAAAGCTTTGCAACCTCTATCAACTCTGCGCCCCTTTTGGACAGAAGTTAACCAAGTGTTTAAACACTTTTGCTTCAGTGTACGTAGGCTCACACAATTAGACCTCAAACTTTTGTCCCTAATTCTAGAATTATCTCTGAAATTTTTTACACTTTTTGGTAGCTAACCACGTATCATTTTCTGATTTTCAAGACCCTATGGGGTATGCGTACCGCTGGTTGATCACCATTAATTTAATAAACTAATGAAAAATTAAT
This sequence comes from Uloborus diversus, assembly GCF_026930045.1. Taxonomy (NCBI): domain Eukaryota; kingdom Metazoa; phylum Arthropoda; class Arachnida; order Araneae; family Uloboridae; genus Uloborus; species Uloborus diversus. The sequence continues at coordinate 16,775,700 of NC_072737.1, read as the reverse complement.
TTTTATGATTCAGGAAAAATGATTTTAAAATTTGTTTTGAGTGAGGTCAATTTTGAAATTATAGTGAATGATGAATGTTGTGGAATAAAAGAATAAAGAATCATAAACTTTTTTTTTCATCAAGCACCATTTTTTAAGTCTTTATTTCTGTCTCTTTCATGTACATTAATCTCAAACGAGACAGGCTCAAATAAAACTGTACATTTTGATTTCCTATGAGCAACAACGAATGAGTGTAGTCAAATACTGTTGAAATAAACGCAGATTTTTTCCAAATCCACGCATTTCCGGAAAACATTCCGGTAAACAAAAAAGAACTAGTAGACGAATCTTCTGCAATATAGGAAAAACTGCGATGCCACAGTGAATTACTTCAAATTCCTTTCATTTCAGAGATGCATATGTCTTTCTCAAGTAGAGTTTAGTCCAAGCAGGAACAATTATTATCCTAGTAACCGTATGAAACGATGGTGAAGGAGGAGATGACTTTTATTATATTGGAGGGGTCCTATCGGATACACTTGACACATGTCCAGTATCATATACCATCCTTACATAGTTCAATCAAAAGGTAACCGTATGAAACGATGGTGTGCAGAGGAGATATCATCACATTGATGGAGTTTGATAGGAACGTAACCAGAAGAACTGGTTAGTCGGTCTTCTAAACAGTGACTCAAACCAGAATTTTACTGTAAAGGACTGTGAATTCTTGTTCATAACAATCCTTATATGCATATATATTTTAATATTAGCAAATTTGGATTAGCATCATGATTCTTAAATCATGATCCGAGGGAGAAGTTGACAGAAAAAGAAATCTCTAGCGGTAGGGCTCACTGACTCAGAAGCCGTGGACTTGGACATAGTTTGCACTTACTTTGTCAAAGAACAAAAAGTAATAGACTTTTTTATTACGCATTAATAACAATAGATGAATAATTAATTTAAAAAATGATTCTTTATTCTCATGGATTTCTTGTAAACTCTTTTCAAAAGAGGAAAGAAAAAAAAATCTGGTTGAATCACTGGATTTTGAAACTAATTTGTGTTTGTTTCCTTTCTTCCATGATGGTTCTTTGCTAGTTGATGTCCGCGTAACACTATGGGATATGGATTGCGTACTACTATGCTTGACTAAAAATGATAGAATGACTGACTGTAACGTTTGAATTATTAGGATGGTATGTTCACAACCTCGAAAATGTGGGAACTTGGTTGCCCATGATGCTTTTCGCAGTATGACTACATCTGAGAGGTTCGGTGCTCAACTACGATCATTTTTTTTTCACTCTTGTTAGAAAGCAGAAGCCATCTTTTGCAACAGTTTCCTTTTGTTGCAGGTTGAATCGAACATTTATTAGTCTTCGAAATTAAAAAATCAAACTAAAACTTTAAATTACTTCAACAGTTCTTTATTTACCATGAGGTTTTGTTCATTATAAAAGCAATTGCTTCTGCAAAAACTTATCAAACCACCGGCTATGCTGATGCTGCGAAATCCTCCGCTAATGAATCCCATGTAATGAGTTCTCCAGAAAAAATAAAGAAGAAAAATCAAACTAAACTTTCGGTATTCTTTTGTATAGTCAATTTTCCTAACAACTTTTCTTGAATGTAACTCTTCTCCAAGGGAGGTGGAACAATGACTTTCAGAACTTTGCATGATTTAATTGAAACAATTATTTTGATTTTCTGTCAATACTTATTTCCGCATAACCATCAATTTTATGTATCCTTTTGTTCCAATTAGCCGCGAAAAATAAGTTTAAGAACAATTTTGTGCATTACTTGAACTGTTGTAGAATTGAGGTGCTTATCTTTAGTAGCATACTACCGAAATGAATTTGTCTTCAGGAAGACATATTGAAGAAGCATTTCGTTTTTTAACATTGCCGTTACATCAATCGATGTACTTTTTCGTGCGCATCGTCTGAAACAGAATTTCAAATGTAGTTCTCCGCAAGGATGGTGTCCTTTCAAGTCATGAAGTTGGTTGTTAGATAAATTTCTGCGAAAAGTGGCCTCCATAAAAGTTTCCTCCTTGCAACTGTTACACTACAATTGCGAAGAACATAGTCAAAAAAATGGTGGCAGAGGGGGCGAGGGTCTCAAACGCTCCTGAAATTCAGAAAACATTTTTCACTGGTGAAAAAAAAAATTGAAGGTTGGCTTAGCAAAAGCAAAATTTGCATTTTACTCAAAATTGATGTATTCTTGTCATGATGTAGGGAATCATCACATTTTGGGATATCGCGAAAAGAACTGTAGAATGTCTGGTGGTAAGGAGGAGTTAAATAACTCTACAAAAATATTTTTATGGCTACGGTGTGATGCATTATCTACATTCAACTCTCAATAACCCGAAGCACCAAAGGACCGGGTAAAATATTCGAATTACTGGAAGGTCGGGGATTATGGGAAGTTCCCACAGCCTTCTCAAGAGTTTGGGATAGGTTGCAAACTTCGAGATAAAAGAAATATTCGAGATACAAGGCTCCGAGTTATCTAGAGTTGACTGTATCTTGAATTGGATAACTTTCTTAATGAACTATGGTGTCCGGTGATGAACATATTTCCACAAAAAACAGGAAGGAGAGGAACAGCAAAGAATAGCAGCTTTTGAGAGGAACAGCAGACGATCACTCTTCCATCAGCTGCACAGTCGCGAAGGCGTTGAAGGTGACGTTCTTCTTCTGGTCCCTGTTGCTGCAGCTGCCCCCCTTGCTGGTGGGGCACGCGCCCCTCTTCTGCTTCTTGAGGACGGACTTGGGGAAGGTCTCGTTCCCGCTGTCCGAGCTGCTGGAGCCCTGGCTGGTCAGGGAGCCGGACCTCGCGACGCTACTGGACCTCTGCTGGCGCGAGGTGGACGAGGCGTGGCCCCCTGGGGCGCCCTTGGGGCCCGGCTCCAGGCGGGGGCCCCTCTGCGTCCAGAGGGCGTAGGAGACGGGCGTCCACGTGGTCAGCATGCCCCTGGGGATCAGGAGGAGGGGCTGCGGCACCGCGGCGCGGGAAGATTTCTTATGGCTCTGGAAGGGAAAAAGGAAAAAGTGAGTGTTATACGGAGGCATTTCACATAATATCAGCAGAACCCTGTCTTTGACATACAAATGCATTACACATTTTAGTTTAAAACAAGCTATTTGAAAAAAGTTCAAAAACCCAAATTTTTAATATATCGCAGCACATGAACATTTTCTAGGTTATGATTTGCAAATTTAATTACATTAAGGCGAAAGGATACCAGAGAAAAATTGTACTTTTGTATAAACCACGAAAACTAACAACAACCCGGATAAGGGTGGCACAATTTCGTTAGAGGTATGTCACGGTTCACCTTCAAAACTTTTCGCCAAACTGGTCAAAACAACAAAACGCTTATTTGCTGGTAAACCTAAAGAAGAAAAAAACTCCACCAAACAAATGAATTGAACTATTAAATTGTATATGTAAACTTTGGAGTGTCAGAAGGTCTATGTAACTCTTGGATCCGTTTTTTAGACTTGATGTACATTTCGATTTTGATTCTTTCTCTCTGTTGTGTTTTCATTTTCTAAGACTACTTTTGAGTAACTGCTAGATCTATTTTAGTTTTGAAATTTCATGAAGACATTCACAAACTCAATGAGCTGAGAGCAATTGCACAAGAATTTGTGGAAAATGATACTTCTTCGTTTCAATGGAATTTTGATATAAATGTGTTCATTCAAGCAAGTAAATAGGATCGAACCCTAAACCTTTTATTAAAAAAATGATTTTGAATTACATAATTAAGTAAAATATAAACTGCATTCTTTGCCAACAACAGGTAAGAAAAACATTCATACACCGCTAAATATTCCAGGGTTGCCCCCCCCCCCCCAAATATCGCGAAGACCCCTCCCCCCCAAAGTGAAAATACCCCTCAACCCCCTCTCCAAAAAATTTTTTTCAATGGTGCAGTCTGTTGGGCACCCCTGAATATTTCAACATATAGTAAGATAAAGAGCACACCCAGAAGTTACACCAAATGTATCCCAAGTAACTCTATAGTCCTAATTAATATATACCTAATCGTAAATAAGGGTTTTTTTTATTTCTCCCCCCCCCCGCCCCTCGAAACGGTGTCAATTGTCTCTCCCCAAAAAAAAACTTCCATGTTACAGGGGTGGAAAACCAGACAGACATTCGATTTCGAATGGGAATGGGAGCATCCCCTTCCATGGCCCCACCACATTGTTCTACTTTTGGGACCACACCTCTCACTTATCACTTCTGGACAAGAAGGTCAAACATGGGAGAGTGACTTTCGATTTATGAGCACAAACGAAATTGGAGACATGAAAAAATGATTACGGTTTTTTCCCTTGCTCCTGTCAAATAGGTGAGTAGCGAAAGAAATCCAACGACAAAAAAAAAAAAAAAAACTCTCGACTTCCAATGAAGTTTTTAGATTTTCTCTTAAATTTATTTTCCTTCATTTTGGTTAACTTTGAACAATGTGACACCAAGTCATATTTTACAATACAATTCACTTCAAAAGAAATCGTGTTGAAGCACTTTTTTTTTTTTTTTTTTTTGCTGGTTAGGTTATCGTATCTGTTTTCTACGTTTTTATTTCACACTAGCGGTACAAATAATGGATGATGAAATTCTCCCCAATATGGCTATGGTAATTTGCTCGCCCACGTTATGGTAATTTGCTCGTCCACGTTATGATAATTTACTCGTTCATGTTATGATAATTTACTCGTTCATGTTGTGATAATTCACTCGGTAAAATGTTGTTAAAATTGAAATAGAAAAGAACAGCGTCGAATTTTTGAAAAATCGCTTCGAGATGCTCCCCCCCTTCCCCCATGCTGCGAACTAATTTTGTGCCAAATGTCATGAAAATCGGCCGAACGGTCTAGGCACTATGTGCGTGACAGACAAAGGTCCGGAGATCCAGACTTAGACTTTCAGTTTTATTATTAGTAAAGAAAATAGATTGGCAACAGTATAAAGGGCACATTATATCATCCAGTAACTCTGAATTAGCTGTTTTGGAAACTACTCTTGAATGTTAATTTGAAGTTGTCGTAATCTCTTTACATTGAAATATTTTGCGCAATGCAATAAATCTGAACCTTTACGCCAGACTAACGTAAGTCGCATTATCACTATTTTACAAGAGTTTGTAAAATTTTTTGTCTGGTGGGTAAATAATTATAAAGGATTTTTTAAAAGGAGAATTATATTGTTATGACTAATGCGGAATGGGATTCTACATGCAATGTATTTCTTACCTGAACATCCCCATTATTGGACTTACTTAGTTTGGCTCTGAGCTATAGAAATTATCCAAATCTTGTGTTTTGCAGGAATGAAAATAGCGAGTTATTTTTACTTTTTTTCTATACGATTAAATAACTTTTATATTGAAGAAACAAATATAAGCTGTGTTGCTGTAAAGGGACTGCTACTTTGTTCGTTTATTTATTTTTTACATATCTATTTCATCAGATGAGAGGCATCTTTTGTTTTTAAAATCTGTCTAAAATGTTAACATGTTTGACATAATTTGTAGCTTTTTAAGAGCTAGCTATTTTAAAGAATATTAATCAGTTAATTAAGAGAACAGCTAATTAGGTATGAGCTAATTAAGAGAATATTGATTAGAGGTCAGAAAATCTGTGTTGGTTATCGGGAAAGTAGGTTCGTTTAGTTCTGGACGGAGTTTCTAGTTTTTTTGTTTTAAAATAGCTCTACTTTTATTAAAATAATTTATTTTACAGTGAAGGTCTAACATGGTTCAAAACAGATTCGAGTGATAGGAGCACTTTAAATCAGCTTAATAATTCATTTGTATGACTGTATCAAGTTAAAAATTAAAAAGAAAAAACCCATTGAGTTGCAAATGTAGAGGCAAGAGAAATTGAAAATCCTTTTAAAAACCTTATAAAGGGTATTTTTTTTTTTTAGAAATATAGAACTTTAAGTTGGCAACACTGTTTGATATGTGTGCCATTTTGATAGCTGTCACATGTTTTGTGTTCAGTTCGGTTTGCCATTTCATCATGAATAGACAACAAGGCGGTGCAACATGCCACACAGCGCGTATCACAATTGATTTATTGAAAGAAACGTTCGGTGAACGAATCATTTCGCGTAATGAACCCGTGAATTGGGCTGCAAGATCATGCGATTTAAAACCGCTGGACTACCTATTTATTGTGGAGCCATGTGGAGTCTCTGGTCTACACAGACGATTGACGCCTTGGACGAGAACATTCGGCACCTTATTGACATACGGCCTCTAGTGCTGCAAAAAGTAAGAAAATTGGACTTTCCGATTGGACTTTCTCCGAGCCAGCCGAGGTGGCCATCAGGGCTGCGGAGTCGGAAGGAAAATGGCCGACCCCGACTCCGACTCCTGGATTTTGAAACGCCCGACTCCGGATTTTTTTTTTTTTAATTTTTTTAATTGTATTTTTTAAACTCCCTCTCTCCATTCAAGGGAAGGGGGAAAACCTCTTAACAGAGATTGAAATATTAATTCCTTTTTATGAAAATTTAGCATTTTGTTTTTTATTGTAAACCCAAGGCGTCATACAACGTTAGAAATTCAATTTAAAAATCAAACTTTCCAATAGTTACGAGTTAAAAAGTGAGATGACTTAAAAATCCCTTTTAAAAATTTTGAAAATGATTATCTGTAATTTGCCCCCCTTTAATGTTTAACAAATATATATTGATCAAATCGTGTGCTTTCAATTTTTGAAAGCTGTAACTTGAGAGAAAAAAAACTTTTTTTCTAAATCCAAGTTCTTGAGAGGGAGTGGTTTGCCCCTTGACATCCATCTAGTAGATGACACCCAAAGTTAATTTCAGAGTTTATAAAAAATATAAATACTTTAATTCTGAAAATTTTCACGAATATATTTTGAATTATATTTCATCAATAAAATTTCAACGAAAATAGGGCACATATGCGTCAGGAGTTAATTTTACACAAAACGCGGCGGTATACAAATTTATACGAATAGCTTTTACTATACCTATATTTCTTCTTCGCTAAATTTTTAATTTAAATTTTATTGGCTGCTTTAGAATTAACCTAAATATGAAGATTTTAAGATTAACTGCAATTCTTGAGTGTTGTAATCAAGAAATTTTTTACACTTATTTTGTTCCATACTTTTTAGTGAGAACCAAGCTTACAGAAATAGTCTTAATAAAGAAAAAAACATTAGATTATTTCATCGAATCTTTTGGATTCGTGCTTTCGAGCCAGAACTTCTTTGAATTTGCCGATCACACTTAAACGTTTCAACCTTAGCTACAGGCGTCGACTTACTAATTTGTGACGTTTCTTTTATTATTTTAAACTGAGATAGAACAAAACACTATATTTCTATTTTTATTTGAAAGTGATTACTTGAAAATGTTATTCAACAAAACCGTTTGCTGACAGTTGCTATTAGTTAAGTTAAAAAGCAAGCAAACTAGGGGACGGCTACAGAAAGTTCGGTAAGCATTCAAGCTAGCTGATTGCCATAATGGCAGTTATTTTCTCATTAGTATCTTTTTATACATGTAATCGAACCAATTTGTAATCAATTTTTAAAAAATGCAAGGAGAGTCAGTGAAAAGGAAAGAAAAAAAGAAGCCCGGAGTCGGAGTCGGCATGTTTTCCAACGACTCCGACTCCTTTATTCCAAAATCAGTCCGACTCCGACTCTTCGACTCCGACTCCACAGCCCTGGTGGCCATAGGCTGGAAATCATATTTAAATAAAAGGGCCAAAGAATCATCTTTCGAATAAAGCAACATTCATGGCAATTAACAACATTTAACTGTGTTTTATTTGAACCTAAAGTTCTCTACCTCTAAAAAAAACACCCTTTAGTACTATTAAAAATCATTTTCAAGTATTTTATTTGTTAACAAATAGAAATTGACAACAGATAAAAATTTTAAATCATTGTGTTTTCTTTCCTTGTCGGCCACAATGAATTCGGTTGCCAATCGCGTGACTAAACGCTTACCCGTATTTAAAATCTGCTTTAAAAGATCGTTATAATTTGAATTCTATATAACATGGAAGTTCCAAACACATTCTATTAGACGCAGAAAAAATTACTGTTTATTTCGATATTAAATTTCTAAATATGTTTTCACTGCAAAATCGCGAAAAACCTTTTAGAGGTTTTTAATATCTTTGTTAATTAATGTCATCCAAAGACGCAACCTAGCTAAGAACACTCTCGATCAACTCTCCTTTCGAACAATATTTTATTTTTTTTCTAAAAATCAGTCCATCCGTTTAGGCACTAGAGTGCCACAGACAGATACACAGATACAGACACGCGAAACTTACAACCCCCCTTCAACCGGGAGAATGGGGGGTTAAAAATACTGAAGGAGTCTTACTTCAGTTTATGCAGGGTTCCCAACTGGTCCTTTTTCCTTAAAAAATCCCTTTTTATGTTTCAAGTGCCTAAAAGTTTCAATTTCAATTTTCCCTGTAACCTTTTTTATCCATGTAATATATGTTTCAAAAAAAAAAAAAAAAAAAAAAATGAATATGTTGCTCACACTTCTATTTTGGTAATCTGTAAATTTTGAACAAATAGGAGGGGAGGGGGGGGGGCAAGACGACTACTGTTCAAAAATATTGGTTAGGTGTAACAAATTCATTCAGCGTAGCTTCTAGTTTCAAGAAAAATAATATCAGTTTCAAAAAAAAATTAAAATTTTCAGCCGAAGAATCGGCGAAATTTTCCAGCATTTTAAATTGCTCGAAGCAAAATGAACTTTAATGAACATAAATAATTTTCTAACCGATTAATCGAATGGCTGATTAATAGACAATCGGCAAAGTGACTGGTTATTGATTACTGCTAATAAATCGGCGTATTCGTTATTATAACCCTTAAAAATTGAGATTAAGGTCCGTTTTTTTGCCCCCTTTTGGGAGAATTCGGTACCTTTTTGAAACATCTCCGGGTTCGATACCAGCCGTTCGCAGATTCTCAATGTTCGCTGTAGTGATTGGGGTACGTTAAACATGTTCGTGGCCACAAAATCCTCCAAATTCACATTCCAAATTAAAAAAATACCTCTGGGGGTGCTGAATCAGGTGTTGCTCGGCTCCTGGTCTGGATAAAAGAAAAAAGAGCCAAAGCATTGCTCTTTTCAGGATCCCATCAAACCGGTTGGACCACGTGTAGGGAGAGGGGGGGGGGGCTGGTGGAGTGTGCGAGAGAGTCGCAGAACAGTCAGGGCATCCCTAACTTAAATTTTTGTTTGGGAGAAAATTCTCAATTTGTCGAATTCTCTTACATACACTGGTGTGCAAAAATTAAGGACGAAGTCGAAAAATTAGCATATCAGCTGAACGAAGAGGCAGAGCGGACAGAAAGACCAATCAGGAGATTAAGTAAGGTGATGTACGGTAGCACATGCGCAGATATGCAGGCAGACGTAATGGGTGCGTGTCTGAGTAGTATAAAGCATGTTGTCGGTGTAAGATCAGTATTTCTGGCAAAGAGATTGCACGCCGTATAGCAGTTAAAATCACACCGAGTTGCTGCCTCAGCGAGAAATGGCGAATAATCAATCTGTTAGACGACATCTGGATGCTTTTACCCGAGGTCGAATCATTGGGAAGTTGGAGGAAGGCCGCAGTGTGACAAGTGTGGCTGCAGAGTTTGGAATTGCTCACAGCATCGTTTCACAACTTTGGAGACAATTTCAAACTACAGGAACAACTATCCGGGGGTTCAGTAATGGTCGTCCACGAGGAACCACACCCGCAGATGACCGGTGTATTGTCTTACAGGCCAGAAGAAACAGGCGCCAGACAGCGGGAGAAATCACTAGACACACGACACAGGCGACTGGACGACCGATATCGCGTTTTACCGTGGCCAGAAGACTGCACGGTGGTGGTCTGTTTGCACGAGGCCCTATACGGTAACGCCTGCCCATCGGAGAAGGCGTTCTCTGTGGTGCCGGGAACACCGGAATTGGAGAGACAATGAATGGGGACGAGTACTCTTTACAGATGAGAGCAGATTCAGTCTGAGTAGCGGTTCTCATCGCATACTCATCTGGAGAGAGCGGGGAAGCCGCAATCATCCCTCGAACATTATTGAAAGGGACAGGTATGGAGGTCGCGCTGTTCTCGTTTGGGGAGGCATCATGCTTGGTAGTCGTACAGACCTTCACATCTTCGACGCAAGTTCAGTCAACGGGACCCGTTGTTGTAACGAGATTCTTCTTCCATATGTGCGTCTTTTTAGAGGCGCTATGGGTCCGCAGTTCCTTTTCATGGACGACAATGCACCATGTTATCGCACAGTAGCTGCCGAACAGCTCTTAGAAAGTGAGTATATTGAACGTATGGATTAGCCGGCACGATCTCCGGATCTCAATCCCATCGAGCATGTATGGGATTTTCTAGGCAGACGCTTGGCAACTCGTACCTTACCACCAGTAACGATTCGGGAGCTTCGATTGGCGCTGCAAGACGAATGGGCAGCAATGCCTCAACAACTCATTGACACCCTCATTCTCAGCATGGGCAGACGCTGTGAAACCTGCCTAGCAGTCGGGGGAGATCATATCCCCTACTAAAGACCGGATGTTTCTTGCTGGACACCCATCATAGGGATGTTTCGGCCTTCAGTCGCATTGCGCTCCATGCTACTTTTTCAATAAAGCTTCTTTTTATCCCTCTGATTTCTCTTTTAGTAAGTGTTGCTTACATTACACATGTCCTTACGTATTGGGGATCTTACGGTATTAAATGTGTTGATTTGGAAAGCTTTTGTACGAAGTTATATTGAAAAAACCGTCTCGTCCTTAATTTTTGCACACCAGTGTATATTATAAAATGATAGCCGATGAGCGAGTAACCCTCATGTTTCAACAATGAAACTCGAACCACGGCATGATAATTTGATAATGTGTTTTGGTAATGTTTAACATGCAGGAAAAGGCTTTATTAAGACAAGGCTGAACTCGATTCGGTCACTTAACTGTTTTACTGGTAAGACTGTGCCATTTCAGGGGAATGAAGAAACGAAAAAATGAACGCTACCTACTGGAGTTCAGGGTTCACCCACTGGAGTTAGGGTTGCAATTTCAGCTATCAAAATATCACCAAACAGGCAATGGCTTCGTTCAAATGTAGAAGCAATTTTCACCCGTCCCCCTTTGACGGGCAGCTTTCTAGTGATAAAATACGAGTATAGAAACATACATACACCTAAAGAAAAGTGACATTGCAGTATTGTTGTTGGGTCTTCAAATTTGTCAAATCGTAAGGCAAAATGCGTCGAACAAGGAATTTTTAGCAGGTCGCAGTGACCTCCCGTGAACTCCCATCGGGGCGCCCCAGAATGTTCTTCAAATTACGAGTTACAACTATGAAAGACAATGTTACGATCGAAGAGACACAAAAGCCAAATTCAAAATTAATTCCGAGCAAGCCTCTTCCGATTTAATGAATGACCGTTTTGTTCCGCTATTAATAGTCATCGATCTCTGTAACAAAAGGACAGAGCTAATCACTTCCAGAGGAGGATCTGATCCGCGAAACGAGATTGACGGGCCGGTTCCTTCCTTTCCGCTTCAATGACCATCTTCGATATGTTTTTTTTTTTTTTTTTTGAAGACCCTTTTCCGCTTATCAGTGCATTGGAAGCAGCATACCTGGTTTTTGATGGAAATGTGTCATAATTGGCGGAAATGAATAGCTTCGTTGGAAAGAGGCTACAATAACATTTTTCAACCACGAGTGCTGTGGGAAGCGGGAATGCCATGCGGAGCACTAAACTTATTTCGCAGAAATAAAATGTATTATTATGTATTTTATAATTTACATTTTATTAAAATAATCCGCTGAAAAAAATTAAAAGTTCCATTAAAATGAAAAATACCCCTTCCCCAGTTATTAAATAAACCATTAATAAGCGTCAAAACCTAATACAATCTGGTAAATAAATAAAGCGAACCATGAAAACATTGCATGTTTCATTAAAATGTAAACTCATCCGCTAACCAAACAAAAATTCCAAGAAATATACAAAAAATATGTACAGCCGATATAAAGTGCAAAAAGTTTCCTTAAAAATGTAAGATTAAAGACGGAGGAGCAAACGGCGACGAAAGCGATATTTTTAACCCTCCACACACAAAGAAAGGGGGTTATAAGTTTGACGTGTGTGTGTGTGTGTGTGTCTGTCTCTGGCACTCTAGCGCCTAAACGAATGGACCAATTAAAAAAAAAATCTGTTCGAAAGAAGAGTTAGTTGATAGAGAGTGTTCTTAGCTAGGTTGCATCTTTGGATGACATTTATTAACGAAGATTTTAATTAAAAACCTCAAAGGTTTTTCGCGATTTTTGCAGTGAAAACATTGTAAATTTTTTTTTAAATTTAATAACAAAATAAAGAGAATTTTTTTCCGCGTCTGAAAGAATGTATTTGGAACATCCATGTTTCGTAGAACTCGAATTAAACGTTTTTTTAAAGCAGATTTTAATAACGGCTAAGCCTTTATTCATGCTATTGATAACCGAATTCTTTGATGGCCGACAAGGAAATAAAACGCAATGATTTAAAATTCTTATCTGGTGCTAGTTTCTATTTAATCTTTACTAATAATAAAGCTCAAAGTCTCTCTGTTAGGATGTCTGGATCTCTGTGACGCGCATAGCACCTAGACCGTTCTGCCGATTTTCATGAAATTGGCACAAAGTTAGTTTGTGGCATGGGAGTGTGCACCTCGAAGCGATTTTTCGAAAATTCGATTTTGTTCTTTTTCAATTTCAAGAACATTTTCCGAAGCAAAATCATCATAAGATGGACGAGTAAATTACGAAATTATCATGACGTGGAATCTGAGAGCGAATGAACATAGCCAATTGGCGAGAAATTCATCATTCATTATTTGTAAATATACAGGCGAACCAAATGACCTTTTAATTTTCTACTACGGGCAAAACCGTGCGGATACCTCTAGTGAATAGTAAAAGACTTTTAAAATTACTTTAAATTTTCCCTCTTGATTCTACAGTTGCGACTCAGTTTTGGTTTTTAAAATTTTTTAATTTTATCGTAGCTTGTTCTAATTTCCTTTACTTAGAGTACACGTGCCGCCAATCGTTGCCTATTCAACAACCCACTCTCACCCTCAATTTGCACTTAAATGTACTTAGGGGCTGTCGACAAATGATGTCACGCTTTAAGGGGGATTCGTGAAACTGACTGTTTGAGACAAGTCAGAAGAAGGGGGGTAACAAGAAGTGTGACTTGAATGAATTACCTACGTTTTGATGCACGAAAATTGCAAATTACTGCAGACACGTGTTGCGTTTTTAAGTCATTCCTCTGATGAATTTTCATCCAAAAGCTCACTCTGGACTCATAGAGTAAAGAAATATACATATAGAGGCTTCGTCTATGGTAAAAAAGAGATGTAATTGAAGCCGGAACGGGGTTGTTTCCATCAGTCAAAAGTACTACTTTTGGTCACAGAAATTGATAGAATAAGTAAAAAAAAAAAAAAAACATGGACCCAGAAAATGCTTTCATTTTCCCAACAGTTATTATTTAATTAATTTTTTAAAGTGTCCAGTTTTTCAAACAAGGCGTGGTTTTTATGACGTCACAAATGATGTCCTTTGGCACATTTTTCGCTACGTTTTCCCGTTATGATAATCAAGCAACGAATTAAAAATTTCCTCTACGCTTGCTATCAACCGTATCGTTGCCAGTGCACGTGAGTAAAGATGCGAATTAAATATTGTGCTTTTCTGAATGGCAACAGTGATCGGCATTTCATCATTTGTGATGTCATCGGCAGAATACGTTAAACAATGAAAGCGCACCGATTAAAGTAATTTTTAAAAAATATTAAACTTAGTCAAATTATTTTAAAAATGGTCAGATCCTATGTTTTCAAGCATGCTTTTTCAGAAAAAAATACTTTTAAAATTTTGGAAACGACCCCATTATGGGATACAGCGGTGCAATGATGAGAGGGGTTATGATTACATGATCGCTTCGCGAGAATAGTTTTCACCAATCCCGCAAAGGGACCCAATAAAGTAGCTAGCGGATTGGTTTGCATTTCAATTCATGTTTTAATGCAATTTCCAAAACGTGCTTCATAAACTTGCAACAACATCTAAGTTAACAATCAATTGAAATTCAATAGTGGAATGTTTTGAATCAAGATGTATCTCAAGATACTTAGCAAGAAGCTAATAATTTCTTTATTCTATGCTCTGCACTGCATCTTCTCTCATTGAATTCTGCATTGAAAAGGGTAATCCTTGTAACAAGAAACCACGTGCCTCCAGTAATTTGCAATTTTTGTGCATTAAAACGTTGGTAATTCATTCAATTTTCAAGCACAAAGGTATTTATTTGTTACTAGCAAAAATATCCGGCCTTTGCCTGGTTCAGTAATAATTGTGAGAAACAATCGCTGCTTTCACTCGTTTTCTGTTTTAACTCGAAGAACTCGAAACACGCCGCTTTGATGTGATTAAAATCGACCTTCTTCCTTACCCATAGAAGTAAAATAGCAATAAGTATAAAGAACGAAATAGTATTTAGTTAGAAAATGAAAGCACGACATTTAAGCATATACAAATTTGAAAAATTCTGAAATATGAAATTTCACTTGCTTAAAAAGATGAATTAGTTAATCTTTCTTTCTTTCTTTTAATTATTATTTTTTTTTTGAACATAGTCTAAAACTTTTTTTACATGGCTGTAGAAATACAAACGGTTTTAAAAAATTTAGCCGCCCATAATCCCACTATACTTGCTTTAGTTATTTTGGGAAATTTCAATTATTTTGGATTCTTGGTGCGATTTAAAATGTTACCAAATTTGCGGTACAGTCGAGTCCCGACTTACGCGAGGGATGCGTGCCAAGACTCCTCCCGTAAGTTGAAATTTCGCGTTGTAGAGAAATGTTACGTATACAATTTTTTAAAAACACACCAAATTCTTTTAGACACTGTTAAACATCTCTTAAACTGTTTTAAAATATTCTTCAACTATACATTAGTTTCTTACATAAAAGGAACTGAACTTTTACTGTTTTAAAAAATAAAAAAAGTCGTTTTAATTCAACCGAAAATATTTAAAGTTGCACAAAATGAATGATCAATGGGAGGGAAAGACTTAAAATAAAACAACATGGCACGCACAGTATGTAGTAATAATAAAATGCTGCACTATAACACTGTACAGTAGATACAGTAATAATATTCATGAGTTGAAAAATAAAGATGGTGATGATTTATGCTCCTTTCTTTTTTAATACATTTTTAAATACGGTTGCTTCGTCTTGTCTTTTATAACGTTTCCATTTTATGACAATAGCCTCTCTTCCTGAACTCTTTAATCCACAGTACAAGAGCAGCTTCCATTTTCATAAAACATATCTACTTTGCTTGACACTACTCTGCAATTCGATACTGCAACTAAGTTCTGAAGTCTAAGTTCTGTTGTTTTGACTTTTAATTGTACTTATGAAAATTCACTCATACTTATTTTCGTGCTACCGTTGACGTTTTGTAATTGTTCAAGCATATCGAGAATCTTAACCCCTTTTCTTTCTTTTTGGCAGGAACTTTCTTTTTCTTCCTATCTTTAAACTTTGGATGAAACAGCGCAGCGCACGAAGGCGTTATTCTATTTCATCTACTTTAATAATTAGAATTTAAAAAAAAATGCTGAGTGGTTATTTGATGCACTAACAACGCGATACGTAGAGTAGTTTGGTATGAGAACTTACGCTGCTGTCATTGATGCTAAAGGGATGGAATAACATTCACGAAATCAATATTTAGTAGCCAATAACAAGCCGATACCCGATACTTCCTTCCAAAAAAAAAAAAATCGTGTTGTCAACGAGGAATTCGTGTGAGCTCTAAAATTCTTTACTCGTGAAAAACTCGCGTTATAGCCCTTTCGCGTAAGTCGGATCGCGTTGTAGCGGGAGTCGACTGTAATCGTTTTGGGATACCTCGGATAATGATCCCCCTCCCTATCTTGTAAAACTGTCCGTTACTAATTTTCGTCAAAGCGATAGTGCCGCCAAACACTGAGATATTTTTGGTGATCATAAGATGTTGCTAAACGTTTTCTTCCGAAATAAGAAGTAAAACTTGACCAGTGTTTGAAAGTATGCACAAATAAACTAATGGAAGTTTTTGTGCTGTTCAATAGATTTGCCTAATTTAGTTAGCGGATTATTTTACATTTTAACAAAGGTTTTAAAGATTCTTTTAATTGCGATATTTTGGTTACATGGCGAAATGAAAGCCGAGAAACATTATTACGTAGTCTTTGGCTGCAAAAACTGCGCCATTTGAAAAGATTGCTTTACGTTATAATTGAATCGTTATGATTAATTACTATGTTCTTATTTCTATGAAATTAATATATGCAATTAAAAAACTGATTTCCAATTGTATGTTTGATGCATAAACTCGTTTGTTATTAACTTACACGTATTTTGAAAAGACTCTTTCTCACAGATTAGGAAAAAATACGCTTTTAATATGTTGAAGCCCAATTAGAGAAAATCTCTTCATGATTGAGAAAAATGGATGTCATATTTGAAATCAGCACACCCAATAAAATAAGTCATTCATTACCGTACAATCACTTTTTCATGGTATGAATTTTGCATGCCTGTGTAATTTTAGACAATGAACACTTTCTATTTTCCAACTGTTGCCAAAATCAATTGTATTTTTACTTAGTTCCGTTAGCTATTATTCGCAACTCCAACGAACTATAGGGGGCACTGAAGTCACTGTCTAATGGCGGACTTAAAAACTAAAACAAACGCATATGATAACGAAGAAAATGCTAAAAGTGTTGTGATTTTTGTTCGTACGTATGATTTTTTCGCTTTATTCTTTTTAAATTGATTTTCAAAGTCTTGTGGATATTCTGGCCCACGTAGAAAGAAATGAGAATTCAAGAAGCATTACTAAACGTCAAAGATTAATGCAAACTACGTAGTTCGTAGTTCTGAGCAGCAATTTCCACGATGTTGAATTCGATATTTATCAATTCTTGATAAAACTAAATAATTGTGGCCTGACAAGAATAACAATTAATGCTAGAAAATTCAATATGGCATTACAAATTGTTATCGAAAGAAGATGATACTTTTTTGCCTTGCTTGGCTAGCGCTTATTGTTTTCCATTTGTAGCTGAGTTATTTCTCTCGAATTCCCGAATCGGTTAATTTAAAAATTTTCTGTTTCGATGTTTCTAATTCCTGAGTTATGATTTAATTATGTCATGCTATGCAAATCATCAACAAAATTCTCACGGATATATGGTGGTAGTTTTCTTTTCAGTTTGATCTACCATAATTTCTTTTTACTTATCGAATTCTGTAATGTTTCTACCATTTTATTCCACTCCTGATAAAAATTAAAAATGGTTTAACCGCAACATGCGGAATCTCGCCAAGGCTACTTTGCTCGCACAATACTAAAACTGTAACCCTAAACAAATTTGGCGAAACCTTTCAGCTGATAATAAAAGGAATAAAGTAAATTCTTTCTCGGTTATTCATTTTGTTCTACGGTAATATATTGAAGAAAATATTTTGCATACTGTCTATTCCAACTAAATGCTGCTGTAAAATATGGTAAGTTTAATTAATTTAAGATTAAAAAAACCCCCATATTCTTACAAATTCATACAAAACAATAAAAAATTTTACCTTGTATAACGTTATCCAAGTTTGTTAATCCAGAATTTTCGCTTTCACCAATTATTAAGGAAATAATGAAAACTAACATTATTTTGAGAAGCTCGAGAATACTACTAAGGAACGAATTAATTTCTGTAGCTGAAAGCAAACTAAGACACATCGATTGCGTTAATAAATACTCAGAACAAACTGCCTGTGTTTACGTCAACAGACACATGTGGAACGCAACGTGGCAATGTTTTAGTTTCATTTGCAGGTTTGTAAATCACCGCAAGGTAGCGTATTCGAGCGCTGGAGTTCTGAATTGGCATAGATGAGGATAAAAATCCTAAGAAAGCAATAAATGTCATGCTTGCTCCAGAGAAGCCTTGATTCAAAATTTTCATTATTGTTACTATTAATATTGCTCTTTTAAGGCAACGAATTTTTGTAACAATGGGTTTTAGATTTAATCATTTAATGGGGAAATTACATGACATTTACTGTTTTCCATCATAACTTTTTTAAACTAAGTTTTTTAGGAATAAATGATAGACTAATTTGCTCCTTGATAATGCAGCTATCTGTGGTGAAAAAATGGTTAAAATCCGCTCAGTAGTTATGAAGCTTACCCCGGACATATACACATACAGAAGTAGCCATTTATGTACATAGATTTGTTTTTTAAAAAGTGTGACACCACGAATTTTTAAATAATAATATGCTTATGTGAAAACAAAGTGACATTTGACAAAGGGGGAATTAGTAAGAAGTTTGACACTTTGTGACACATGGGAGGAGAGGCTGAAATTTTCTGAAAACGAGTGTCATTATTTATCAACAGCCCAAAATTCAGATTACACTTTCCATTGCTTAAACTTCTGCATACGAATATTCTTCGATTACTTGAATTTTAAAGTTAGTTTCGAAGATTCATTCCGAGCTGCAAATGTATACGTTTCGAAAGAAGTTTAGAGCTTTCTTTAATGCGCTATAGTGTGTCAAAGAAAACAATCTAAAACGTGTGTGTGCGGGGTATTTAAAATCCTGTATACCAAGCTGAGGCTTTAGGGGGAGCATATCATCCAAGAAAGTATTCTTCAATTATTATTTTTTTTTTTACATTTATTATTTTAATCGTTGGCGACTATAATTCAGATTTGAGGTCTAGGCAAGACTTGGTTTAGAAGTTTAAAAACAATTCAATCAGAAAGAAAATAGAAATTCATTAAAATTTCATAACTGTTTTAAACTTACTCGTACATTAAAACATTGCGTGGTTTAAAATTGCTTCAAAGTTTGAAACCATCTTTGTTTTAAATTTTCTGTGCCAAAATACTTTAGAATCAAATTTAATGAAGATCTGATGCTAAGACGTTAATTTACTTGAGGTTCAGACACCCGGTTTTATTTGTACAGATTTTTTTTTTATTTCATAAGTGGCTTAAAATCGAACGCAGTTGAATTCCCGAGTGACGAAACATGAATTGCAAGGTTTTTATATCAAAATATTGGCAACAACGCTTCTTGTTATTAATAAGTTGTACTGGTACGATCAAATTAACAATCATAATTATTCGATGGTCAAATTGATCATTAAAGGTAGTTTATTTCCGTAAAAACATTAGTAATATTTCCCTTCTCCATTAAAAAGAGGATTAAAATAATCTTATTTTAGACGGGGCCGGGGAACTGCTGAAATGTAACCAGTTAGTTTGAATTTCTTTCTTAAGAGCGTCTAGCAGCAATAAAACTTCATTAACAGTACATTACATAATAAGCGAGACGAAAAATTACGGAAGACAAAACAATCCATTAAGTTGGATTTAAATTGACTTACGAAAAGAAAGCGAAAAAAAGTCTGCTTTCTTTAAAAAGAAACAGTTTGCGCACGCACTGGAACTAATGCTTTTCTTTATGTTTACGGAAGTGTTACCCGAGCAGAAACATCGGTCGCACAACTGCACGCTGTGTCACATCATCGCTCTGATCTCGGTGTCAACCATGACAGCTAATGTCAAGCACAGAAGATCGAGTGTGGTAAACTGAGAGAATAAATGTCACAAATTGAATGTAATTGAAATGCATCTCAATCGGCGATTGAGCCTGTATGATAATGGTCGGAAATTGGTTTTAATAATGGGAAAATGTTCTCTTGAAAAAGATGGATTGGATTTAATTTGGAAGGACGTAGTGATAGTAGAGAGAGAGTAAACATCGCTATAGAAATCTATAGAAAAGCTTCTCTAACATATGTCACTTTCTACACTTGACAGATCTTCGTGTTCCCTAGGCAGGCTTAGGTTATTATTAGTGTAGTTTTCCAACTCGGGTTACTGTTCGAAGTTTCTACGAGCTTTGAGAAAGCTATGAGAATGGGGTGGTTTCCTTCAGTCAAAAGTACTACTTTTAGTCATTGAAATGAATAGAGTGAGCAAAAAAAAAAAAAAAACATGGACCCAGAAAATACTTTAATTTTCCCAACAGTTTTTTTAAATTAATTTTTTACATGTCCGATTTTTCAAACAAGGCGTGGTCTTTATGACGTCACAAATGAACTTTGCCGCATCTTTCTACTACGTTTCCACGTTATGATAATCAAGCAGCGAATTAAAATTGCGCTCTGCGCTTGCTATCAACCCTATCGTTGCGAATACACGTGAGTAAAGTAGCGAATTAAATATTTTGCTCTGTGATTGGCAACACTGAATGTCATTTCATCATTTGTGATGTCATCGGCAGAAGAGTTAAAGGATGAAAGAGCACCGATTTAAGTAATTTTTTAAAATATTAAACTGAAAGAAATTATTTTAAAAATGGTCAGATTCTATGTTTTTAAACATGCTCTTTCCGAAAAAAATACTTTTAAAATTTTGAAAACGACCCCATTGTTTTTAGCAAACTCGAAACCGAGGCTTACCGTAAGCTACCCAAGCGATTCTAAATAATTGAGCTCGAGAATGAAACCAAAAAATTAAAGATGAATGAAATTTATTTTCGCAACTAAAACTAACGTTTTGTTTTGTTACTCTGGTTACGTATTTTAGCCTCTATGTTTGTTTTGTTTTTCTTTCTTTTTTTAAAAAATATATATTTATTTTAAATTTGTAAAAGGTTTTTTTATATTACAGCGATTCAAACTCTTTTGTCTTATTAAAAACGAATTAAAATGAAATATTTTCACTGTTCAATAAAAATCGTCTGCTTCATTTTCTTAGTTTTAAGGGAATTATGTTGAGTAAACCATTCGTTAAAGTCTAATTGTTGCAAGTTTCGTTCCAAAATGTTAAATTTCAAAAAGATGTATTACGTTTCTTTTTAGGTTGGGAAAGAAAACTGGAAAACAACACTTTTTAATCCTTTTTCAAGCCTTCTCTTGGTTTCTGTGAGTAATATTTTCTTTGTTTTTATATTTTTTTATGAAACATAGTTGAGTTATACCTAAAATTGAAAATTATTTTATTGTGTAGTATCGGTTTATTACGACTGATTCTGATTTATACTGTTAATATTTCTTTTCAAAAAATAAATATTTTTAAAATTTTTAGCTAATTTCAATAGGAAATATTTACTTTGTTGTTCGTTTAGAGTTAATATTCTTTACGGTTTAAAATTTGAAGTACTATTTATTGAATGCATTAATGTCAAATGTAGCATTTCCTTATAAACGAACTTTTCTAAAGAATTTTGATTGAATAAACAAAGCAATCGTTTTACAAATCTTAGTGATACCAATTTTGGACCGATGAGGTAAAATTTCATTAACATTGGTAGTAACACCAAGGAAGTATTGGAACGGAAGTGACGTCTTATTAAATGGGCGAGTGTTTGATAGCTTAAGATGTCTCAAATTTTGAAGCCGTAATGAGCCACACTCAGTGATGAGCGAAAGTGTGTAGGTACATGTAACCATGTTTTCGCTTCCTTTTTGTATTTTTCTCGCAGAAAATAGTTGTTGTGTAGTAGAGGATAAACAACTGGTAGTTTTAGAAGAAAAATATTCAATCTTCCGAAAATATGTAGAGATCTTGCAAAACAATATCAATGTATGCATAACAGAAATTACCTATAAATATACAGACGAAACAAATAACCTTTTTAATTTTCTACCACGGGCAAGGCCGTGCTGGTACCGCTAGTCGTAAGATATACGTAAAATCTAAACTCAAGAAACACTGAGTGATCATTAGTAGATCATAGAAATTCAAGAGGAAAGAAAAGAAAGTTTCAAAAAATGAAAACCAATGTTTCAAAACCTGGTAGCGAAGCTTGATTGCAAAAATTTTAATTTCTCAAAAAATTTCAATTTTTGAAAACTTATTTTATACGTTATTTATTAATGATACTGAGATCCTCTCCTCCTTTTTTACATTACTTTGTTGCTACCTCTCCTCATCAAACAAAAAATTTGGAAATAAATTTAGAAGTATTGATCGTTACATTCATTGAGTCGGATTGAACGGTAAACAAGTCGAGCAACCCTGTTATATTTCCTATCTTAAAACTTCTAAAGTGGTCATATTCCCTTTTCATTAACCATTTATATTCTTCCATTCTGCGGATTGCTTTTCAAAGAATTTCAATGCATTTTTATTAGCAAATAGAAGAAAATGTGGAAAGTTTGTTTTCGGATAGTTAGCATCAAGCAGTGGTCACTTTCATTTGTCGCACTGTTACCATCCTAAATCAGAACAGTTCATTTATCTTCGTTGCCACTGTTGTCACAGATGTCAAGGTGACCTTCATAGGAGTATCTGGAGCACTACGGCCTCGTGGTTTTACCTCACCCCTTCTCTTTCCCATTTCTGGAATTTATCCAGAAAAAAAGAACTTATTTGTAGGTCTAGAAAGGAATTAAATCTAAATCTGAACCATAGCAGCTGTAACGTATTTTTTTACGAAAGAATACAAACATATTTCATACGTATCGTACAGAAAAAACGCCGCACCGCTCATTTTATAAAAAAAAATGTAAAAAAATAAAACCTTCTTTAAAAGATTTCCATCATAACTTTTTTAAACTAAGTTTTTTAGGAATAAATTATAGACTAAGTTGCTCCTTGATAATGCAGCTATCTGTGGGAAAAAACGGTTAAAATCCGCCCAATAGTTTTGAAGCTTACTCCGAACATAAACATACAGAAGTAGCCAATTAAGTATATAGATTTGGTTTTTTAAAAAGTGTGACACCACGCATTTTTAAATAATATGCTTATAGGGAACAACGTGACATTTGGACAAAAGGGGGAACTAGTAAGAAGTGTGATACATGGGAGGAGAGGCTAAAATTTGCTGAAAAAGAGTGTCATTATCTATCAACAGCCCAATATTCAGATTACACTTTCCACTGCTTAAACTTCTGCATGTAAATATTGTTCGATTGCTTGAATTTGAAAGTTAGTATCAAAGATTCATTCCGAGGGGCAAATGTGTACGTTTCGAAAGAAGTTTAGAGCTTTCTTTAATGCGCTATAGTGTGTCAAAGAAAACAATCTCAAATGTGTGTGTGCGGGGTAGTTAAAATCCTGTATACCAATCCTGTATGTCAAGGTGACCTTTATAGGATTATCTGGAGCACTACGGCCTCGTGGTTTTACCTCACCCCTTCTCTTTCCCAACAGATTTTTTCTGGAATTTATCCAGAAAAAAAGAACTTATCAGTAGGTTTTAGTAAGGAATTAAATCGAAATCTAAACCATTGCAGCTGTAACGTATTTTTACGAAAGAATGCAAGCATATTTCATACGTATCATACAAGGAAATCGCCGCACCGCTCATTTTATAAAAAAAAATGTGAGAAAATAAAACCTTCTTTAAAAGATTTTATTGAATTTTATTTTATTACAGTTCATTTCACGATAACGCATCTCAATTAGCATATTTTGGCAAAAGAATGAACGCACCTACAAAAATTTGAACATTAAATTTTGACTCCTTTGAGATCGACCTTTTGAATATTAGAGTAAAATATCTTCGTTTACTGCAGGGCTGCTGAGTAGGAGGGAAAATGACACTCCGAAAATTTTAGAGCCTTCGACTCCTTTAACCCAGTTGTGGCCATCCCCCTCAAGGCAAAAATCCCCCCACCCCATTTTTCTTAACTCTCTTTCCCTCTTTTATTTTATTTTTTAGTTCTTTTTTCATTTTATTTTTAAATGTTTTTTTTTATTATTATTTAAATATTAGTGTTTGTTTATATTTATTTTTTAATTATTATTATAATTATTATTTTATTAGAAAAGTTCTGTGATATGCCAATGGCAAACACACACACAAACTAAATAAATAAACAAATAAAAATAAAAAATAAAAGAGCTTTTTTTTTTAGTATGGAATTTTGGTGTTAAAGAAGTAATCATCTTCAGAACAAATAGAAATTGATGAAGTATAAATTTTGTTGGTTCATCTTACTGATTTTCTCGAACATTATGCGAAAGTTTTTTTAATTTACTCTTACTTGCAAAACTAAAACTTAACATTCAATTAATTTGGATGACTAATGCTAAAGCAAGTACCTTTTAATAGCTACCATTACGAGCTTCACTTTTAACGAATCTTCAAAATAACTAACTTTGGAAAGAAGTTCCAGAAATTCATTTAAACTTTTACTCTGCTGTGTTTTTTCTTTTTTTTTTTAATTTATTTTAACCAACAACTAGTTTTTGCTATAACCCTGACAATAGACCAAATAAAAGAAAAAAGTGTCTGGTCGTTTCATAAGACTCTTCTTAACATTTATAAGTGTGCTTCTTCGGATTACAATAGCAAATAAAAATTGTTTCATGGTTTTTATGCTTTGATAATAAACACAATAAGACGATATACCAATAAGAGAAGTATAAATGAAGTCGGAAACGAATTCAAACAGTTGATAAACAAATTTGTCTTGAAAATAAATGTGCGTGAATGTTACAATGGGGTAACGGCCCAGTAACAGACGAAGATCCAGTAGCAGAGAGTCATAAGTTTGGATTTAAATAATAAGAATTTTAAGCGGGTAAAATTGATGTTGCTGTAGTTCATGAATAAGGCGCAACCATCTATAGTGAATTTTATGAGCCAGTTGGTGTTTACATACAAGGCAGTGGGGGAAGATTATGAACAGCGACCTCGAGGTCTGCCGGTGTTTCATGTTCGTTTGAATTTAATAAGGCTTTAGTTCTTTAAATGAACTTATGCATATTTTGAAGAGAAAATGGCAATTTCGTCC
This sequence comes from Uloborus diversus, assembly GCF_026930045.1. NCBI lineage: Eukaryota > Metazoa > Arthropoda > Arachnida > Araneae > Uloboridae > Uloborus > Uloborus diversus. The sequence continues at coordinate 16,750,781 of NC_072737.1, read as the reverse complement.
ATTACTCATCCTTTCCTCATACTATCTGTTACTGGGTATCATCAGATTTTTCGGTGTCTGTTACTGAGGTCAGATCCTTTTTCGAAAATGAGCAAATAAAAATAGAATTAACTAATTCAAAGGATCCTGAAGCAGCCAAACGGTAGATGAGTTATGGTTGCATGAGAGAAAAAATGTTTTAAAAGTAGAAATACATTAAAATGCTCAGAAAATTGGGTTAACCTGGGAGCGATGTCTTAAGCATGTCTGCTACTAGTGCCGTTACCCTAGAGTAAATAGGGTTATCTGTTTGTTTGGTACAGCGAGAACAAAACAAAAAGGGAAGAGGAAAAGAAGATGTGCTGTTCGGCTTCACGGCTGATTATCATTTTTTCTCTATATAATTACCGTGAAGTCCGTGAAATTTATTCTTTATATGGGGCTAAAACTTTTTCCTCCATGGTTTTTGTCCCTAATTTAATTTACATAATTTCTTTATAAGGTTGTGGCAACAGTCTAAAAAATACTTCGACTTTGATTGATTTTGGAATTGATTGTGTTGTGTTCTGTGTGCGAGTTGTGGTGCTTTGTTCTTGTCCGAGTGTGAAACTATTCTTGAGTTGTGTTTTGAGTTTCTTTGTGCGAATTCTTCTGAAATCATTCATTACAGTCCATTATTAAATCGAATTTTTGTGAAACTTGAACAGTCATATTTTTTGTGAATTCTGTGCTTCATTTATGACTCGTATTCATCACTGTTTTTGGAGAAAAACGTATTAAGCTGATTTTGTAACAAAGGGTAACGCAAAATCGGAATATTTTAGCAGTATTGGCACAGAGCAATTTTTAGAGCCTAGGGCAAAATGACGATGGAAACGGGATAGCGTATGAAATGGACAATTTAAAACCTGGTCTCTACTGTATAAGTTATTCATTTCTCTTCATTACTTGATTTGAAATGTTAATAATGAACTATCATTATTATTATTAACTTCTGTTATATAGTACAAACATATTGGTTATTAACTAATAAAAACAGACTATGAATTCAGTTCTAGCATTTCGAGTCTTCTATGCAGGAAGCTAATAATAAATTTTAACATTAAAAAGTTTGGTGTTTGTTTTTCTGTCGATGTATCGATATCAGCGATGTTTCAATTTTTGAATATCGATGCTCTGAAATGTCGGTATTTTTTCAACGATGTCGCGCCAGTTAAAACCACCGCTTGATGTAGACATTTTTTCACAAGTTTCACAATTAACTACCATTAATTAAAAAAAATTCGAAATACAATATTTCGGGAATACTCTACAATCTACGAGAAATTATAATTATTTTTCCTTTTACAGAAACATTTGTACTAAATTTGATAGTTTTGATTTCCTTAACTTGCTTCATACAAAAACTTCATAAAAATGAAGGAAATGTGAACAGAAAGCAGAATTGAGCGCTTTAAAATACAATTTTTACCAAAGTTATTGATTTTTTTTTTTGAAAAGTAAACCAGAGTTTTTGTTTTACGTCTCTTTTACAGTTTAAAACGTGTGCAACAATTCTCAGTCAACCAAATTTAATCGTTCCACATACTGCATTTCAATTTTGGTACCAGGAAAAACTTAACTTTCATTATTTCTACATAGAGGATTTTAATAGCGAGTTTCGTCAGGAAAAAGTGCCGATGTTAAAGATTAGAACTGAACTTAAAGCGACTCCAGCGAACAGAGGAAACTATAGAAGCTTATTTATTATTTGTTTTTATTGTAAAAATCTGTAATGATAGCAAAAGGCAGATACAGAAAGTTTTTGAAGGTGGCACTAGAAAGTAAAATGTATCTCTCCCTTCTCACACAATTTTTTACATCGAAGTTCTTAACTCTTCTTTTCTTAGGATCGCTTAAAGAAACTTGATCTACTTCAAAAAACAAAAATATTATCAGCTAATTCACGCCGAATGTTTACTTTAAATATCTTTTTTAGCCTTTTAAGCCAAATGAAATGCTAACGCTTTGTATAATTTCATCCTAATGACATAATAATGAGCGGTAATTATTAGAAACATTGGCATAGTGACAAAACACGAGACTAATTAAACTTATCCATAGCCCCTTGTTGAGTTTTTATTAATTTTGCTATTGGGGGGGGGGAGGTATTGTGTTCCAATGTTGAGAGTGAGTTCGTAGTTAGTTACTGAGTAAGTAAAAAATGGAGAAATGAACAAAAATAAATTAATAAATCAATTAAATAAAATAAAATGGGATAGTTGAATCAGGGTTGCCAGATAATAACAGTAAAAACTGGGTATTTTTAAGGGGTGATTTCTGACTTAGAACGTTTCTTCATGATGAATCTATAAAATTCAATTGTAACAAAGCATTAAACCTTATAAAATGTCGCCGATCAAAGTATAAAAATCGTTTTCATTGTGATTGACGACGCATGAGCATGGATATATTTCCAACATTAGTCAATGAGCAAAGAGGAAGCAATCATTCGGCTCCTCATGGTTTGCCGCCAAAACAAAAAACAAATTGAAACGAAAACAATTTTTGCGTTTGCTGCCACAAGATTTTCTTATTGCTCTTTATTTCACATTTTTTGTTTTACTTAATTTTTTTCCCCTTAAAATAATGTCTCGTTCTGTAAAATATTGTTAGCAGTCAGAATACGGGACTTTAGCCGTCCCGTATGGAAGTTCCCCGGGACGCGGGACAATTTTTCAAAGTACGGGACTGTCCCTTGAAATCTGGGACGTCTGGCAATCTTGAGTTGGATTAATTTCATCCCTTTGGGATGGGACGTGCATCATGTGCACCTCGTGAAAACTGCTGCTGGATGACAAGCAAGCCACTCACTCAGCATATAATATAAGTACGTTAATTACTCTTAGGACAACGCAAAACATATTCCGTAAATTCTATTGCAGTATTTTCCTCATTATAAAAGCGTTTGAGCAGTTCTATCATGAGAATGCTGCATTTAATAAAATTAGAAAGAAAAAGGGTGTAAGTATGCGAACGCGGTGTTATATTACCTACCAAAGGGTTACATTGAAAAAACAATCATCTTCATTAAAATAATGTCGAGTTGGTCATTTATTCTGCAAATATTTTAATTTAAGATTAAATAGTTTTACCTTCTGGACCGCGCTTTTATGGTTACAACAGAATGATACTGGGTACAGCAGAAGCGACTCTACCCGATAGGTAAATCTTGCGCAACCCAAGAAAGAGAAACGATTGTGCATTGATTTATCAACCGGTAGATTTGTTTCTACCATACGAGCACACAGTTTTTTTTTTTTTTTTCCAATTTAGCACAGAATTTGCTCGTTTAATATTATATATTAATCTTAATAATGATCAATGTCCTGAAACATTCTTTATAACGACTTTTGTACTTAGCGTGGCAGTTTAGTTGCATACTACGTAGACTTAAATATTTTCCCCTTCAAAATATTGACTTTAAAATAATTAAAAAATATCTGTGTTAATTATTTCATCGAAATCCCCCAGTCTACTTCCCTCATAAATTAAAAATTGGAATGGGATAATTTTTTTTTTTTTTTTTTTTTACTGGGTGCCAATTGGAATAAAGAGAAAAATATGAAGAACAGGGATAAAATGTGAATTTTTAGACGGATTGATGACGTTTCTTCAAATTTCTGTTCAGATTTCTGTTTGGAGAGGTTCACAATTTTTCGGGAGAGGGAGAGAAGGCAGTAATATTATTTGAAAGAAAAACCTATTCTGTATGTTTACATTGTAAAAACTTCCCTGGTTACCCTGCTTTTCGCCGACATTTAAAATCCCCCTCCCCTCAGAGTATCAAAAGGTAAGGTTGAAACTGAAAAAAATGGGGGGGGGGGGGGTAATCCCAATCAATTTCTTTTTCGTAGTATAGAATAAAAGAAGAAAATTGGTATTTATTACGTGTTTAGCGATCGTTCCCACGCAGTACGGTATTCGAAAAATTGAATAAAAAATATTCATCCACACTTTAGAGATAGTTGTTCAACACTTTTAAGTAGAATATTCTAACTCCTGTCAAGGACAGAAAAAAATTCGCGTCATAATTCAAATGTGCTGTGAACAAAATAAAAAACTGAAAATTTCTTTTTACGAAAATAACTTTTCCCATTGTAAAGATGCATACAACCGATCATCGATAACAATATCTACATTCACCTCAGATTCGAAAAATGTATATTTATTTACATTTCAGATAATATTTGAAACTTTCCAAAGTCGAGCAGTTGAAAAAAAATCGTTTTTTTTTCTTTTTCTTTTTTTTTTCATTTTTATGGAAATGTTTCGAACTTCGTCCGCCTGAGAAATCGCGTCTGCAATCTCACCCCCGACCTGAATTTTAGCTCCGATAGAAGATTAAAAATTAGCTACAATATAAATTTTTCAGAAATTAAATTCATAACGGTTACAATCAGAGTTTAATTTCGAAAGAATGTGCTAGACTTTCGTGGGCAGGTAAAGGGCAGTAAATAAGATTTTTTTCTTGCATTTTTGTCATCTATTGTATGTTAACTTTATTGTTTAAGCTTAGTTGTTTGGTTTCCGCTGAAAAAAAGCGTTAAAAAAAAACCCGTCTAATTCAAACATTTCCCTATTTTTAGTATTTAATCCAAAACTCATGTCTTTAAATATCTCAAACTCAATTCTGCAGATACTGCCATGGGAAAATAAAGGGCAATATCTGAAAAATGTTTCATTTTTTCCCATTTTTGTCATCTTTTGTACTTAGCTTTATTGTACAAGCTTGCTTATTCGGTTTCCGCTGAAAATTAAGCACGAAAGAAAGTCAAATTCTAAAATTTCCCTATTGTTAGAATAAATCCGAAACAAGTTTCTTCAAATATCTCAGAAACTCGTTTCTGCAAATACTACCCTTTAATTTCTCAAAAACCAACTTTTGGAGATAGTGTCCTTTACAATCCCAGGGCAGTATAATCCTATAGTCCGAACTTATTTTCCTACTTAAATAGTTCGAATCCCGTTTGCAACATAAAATTTGCAAAAAATTGAAAAAGAAAGAGTTGAGCTTCCATGTAAATTAATCCGTGGTTAAAAGAGTGGCGAATATTTGGGGTTGCGGGACATCGCGAAGCATTTTTGGGGTAACTTATGTACTTCTTAACCCTTTATTACTTGATGGGGTTCTCAAGTTCCATCGAAAAAAATCGCTAAATGATAGAAAAATTCGCTGACATTATGGTTTTAAATTCAATTATTCAGAAAAGAAAAAAGAGGGGAAAAAAAAGGCAAAGAAAAGAAAGAAACGGAGAAGAGAGAGAGAAAAAAAAACAAGTGTCATGCATGTACAGAAGTGTAACAAAATTGTTTCTAATTCTTTTTTTCTAAATTTGAAGAAATTTGGCTCATAAAGGGTTAAAGATGAGCAGAACTAGACATAATATTTTTCATGATCTTTTTGACCTTCCACTATTGTGACATGGTAAATCCGCCACTGAGTTACAACTGATCCAGAACAACAGCAGAGAAAAATAGTCTATTCTTACCTCATGGTTTTTGGAGTATACTTCACTCTTCAGCGGGTGGTAATCCAATTTTTTCACTATCCTGTCTTCTCGTTTGACTTCTTTTTTGGCAGTTCCTGTCAAGGGCATCAGCAGCTTTGCCGGCTCCCGCTGCCTCTTCTCTACCGGACGCTCCCGGACCGCCCGGCTGGCAGCCACCAGGACCTCCCGGCCCTCTAGGACGTTGTTGTGGGGCGCACGGGGCCTCAAGGGCTCCCTGGGCGGCTGACTAGGCTGGGGCTGACTTTGCGCCTTCAGGGCCGCCTTGATGTGGGGCGGTTTTTCGGGCAGCGCGGGGCCGTTCTTTTTCATGCGAGGCGGGATCTTCGGGGGTAGGTCCGAGGGAGCCTCCCCCTTTTTCTGAGAGATGACACTCGTCACTATGAACACTTTATCTGGTTGGGATTTCACCATCTTTGTCGATTGACACAGTTCGCTGCTTCAGGTGGAGAAGATTTCTAAATGACTGATAAACGCCGATTAACCGGTATTTAGAGTCTTTTCAACCCCCATTATTCCACACGAAATTAGATTCTTAGCTATTAAAATCCACAAGTGTGAAGGAAAAAATTGAATGATTCAAAGTTATCCACTGTTATTTACAAGTTTTTTCTCCACAATGCAACAAGGAACAAATAGTTTTCTACAAAAAAATCACTAATTCTGTAGTTTATCGTTGCTTCAAGACTCGTACTGGTTTGGCCAAAGACTTTTTCCACTATTTACATAAATTCGTCGACAAGAACTTGAAGCTCAGTTAATGGTTCCAGTTATGTCCACCTTTAGTTAATCACCAAGTGATTAATTCCTCACTTTCACTTTCTTTAAGAATCCTTCAGATGGATCTTAAGTTATCTTGAGGCTTTTAACAACGGGGCAGAAATTATACGGCCACAGTATCTTCGGAGTAATCCATCGAAAGTTCATGTCTTTTTTTCAATGATGCACCAACACGAAACCGAAACTACTATACGCTAACGCTACAGAATGTCGCGCGTTTTTTAATCCATCGTCTGCGAACACTCGAGAAAAATCCCTCTTTCCTCGTGCTGTCGTTTGCAGAAGGGATGCGGTGATGGGGAGATGCGATTCGGATGAAACGAGAGGCAAGAATACGAGTTTTCAACGCGCTCATTCCGAAACCATTCAGAAGATGGTTGCCATGTTCGGACAAACACTTGGCGATTTTCACTTCGTCGCCAAGCGTGCGGCCAAGAAGCTCGGAGGAAAAAGAGCAGTTCTTCGATATTTTCCTTTTAAAACGTATTTTTCACGACTCCGTGAAGGCAAGAGCGATTTAGCTTCTGATTTTAGAGGAGGTCAATTTTTAAAGTACCTGCGCCAAAATTGGATGGGGGGGGGGGGGGGGGGGGCAAAACGTGCTATATTCGGAGGTCACAGCCCGGCAATTTCTAGAAATTTAGTTCTAAAAATATAATTTTTAACCACCTTTTGATCCTTATAACTCACTCCCAGATCTACGCTTATTTAAAAGGTTGTGGCTTTTAACGTCAACTACAAATTTTCTGATGTTTGTTCTACTAGGGACAAAACTAAAGTATATTGACCACTCTGGTGGGTTATTTAAAAAAATTGTTTTCTCTTCAAAGAGGTAAAATAGGAAGGGCAGTTTCTTTGAACATGGGGTCTTGTCTACAAATTCTCTGAAATACGTAAAAGAAGAGCTAAACATGTGAAATTTAAGAAATTTTATAAAAATCTTGATCGCATTCAAGAGCGCAACATAGCAATATTAAAGTAAAACAATTATGTATTCTAAAGAAAATCTTCCTCCCCTTTCCTTCTTTTAAAACAGTAAACAGATTCGTTGATTTTTAGTAAAATATTGCATTAAAATGGGCACATATACACACAGGATATTTAGAATGTGATATGTTATTCTCCCTTGGTTTTGCATCAACCATACTGAAAATAAGTTTGAATTTATTCACTTTAACAGAATGTAATGGTGCTTGGTGTATATTAAACACGTTCAGAAAAAGATGGTGAAACAAACACGTAAAATGTCTAGTTAAACAGAACGGCCAAACTGTACAAAGATAATAATAATGTTGTTGTTGTAGTGGCATAGTTTATGATCACCATGAAAGTATCGGTACTATAGCTTCGTGAGGTAGGACTTATTTGTTAACATGTAAGACAATACGAAAAACTTTAACTGCATAAAAAGAGGAAATAACACCTATTGCTCCGGTGGGAATCAAATTGACAATTTGTGGCATTCGAAGCGAAGCTTCTACCTCAGATACACAACCCCCCCCCCTCACACACAAAATAATAAAAATTAAAAGTAAAGGCAAACACTGGATCTTCAAGAAAAGACAGAAAAACGCATCAATAGGTTGGAAAAAAAGCTATCATTCTTTGCCATAGAAAACTTTTCTCAAAAGTTTGTTTCTCTAAGCCGAGAGCAATTCATCGCCAAAACGGTTGGCGACAAAGGAGGTCGGCCATGCGCATCTGCGTGTCCCAGAGCCTTCGGTTTGTTTTTTAGCCTTCGACGATGGACCGTTTATGGACGCGAAATTCGTCGCTGCGTCGAGGACGATTTTACGATCCAGATGCGCTCCCAGCAAGGATCAACTTCTCTCCCTTTCTCTCTCTTTGCCTGCCTGTCTCTTACCCCTTGAACCCATTTGCTGAGCAAAAACCGATTATACGGTGAAGGCCATGGGATTCAGCCCTGGTAGCACACGTAATATTTTCACTAGGAAGCTAGGGACCACTGTGGTCCTTCGCTTCGTGTGTTTGTTGTTCAAAAAATCGAAAAATAACAAACTGAACGTAATGGAACTTTCTGACTTTTCATATGACCTATTAGAGAGCTAATTTAATATTTCAGTCATTACCCTCACGGAAGTGTAAATATTGAACCCATACCAAAAAGGAGAGGAGCCACCCCCGAAGGTATTTTAGAACAAAAATATAGAAAATTTTCCCTTTCTTCTAATTAGCATGAAAAAGTGCTATTTTCTCTAGTTTTTCCTTTATTCTTCCTATTTTTGCAGTCTCATAAAATTCCAAATCCGGAATCCTGTCAACTATCAACCAGCCGGACTGTAGGGATCGCTTCTCGAAGAGAAACTAACACTTAACATTTTGGTGTAGCGATAATGTCAAAGAAATAATACTATGGAATCAGTTCATACTTAGTCGTTAGGGGAGGTCCGTGCTTCATGTGAACTCATTCAGAAAGAATTAAGAATTCACTCGAAACTTTGGATAAAGTCACAGTGGCCCATTCAGGTTTTGTAGGGGGGAAAAAATGCCAAACTTAAGTCTTTCTAGTATTAAATGTTTCATTAACGCTTTAACGTCGCTTGTCACGACATTTGACAACCATCTTGAAACCAAGGACGGTTCCAGAAAATTTTCGAGGGGGCGATTATTTTTTGATCTTTACTCTTTGAAACTTCAATTTCTAAAAATTTTTGAAGGAGCGTCTAAAATTGAGGTTTCGGAACTTCAATTTCGGAAACAATCCCGTTGAAAGTTCCGGTCCCTAACTCTAGACTAGAGTAACAAGAGATGGACTGCGATTTCGTTTTCAAGACGAATTTTGGGAAAGAGCTCCATTTCTCCTTACATCACCGAAGATTATGTAAAATCACGTTTTTAAAACATTAGTAACTTAGTAACTTAAATATACCTGCAGAAAGTTCATGTACCTCTGCTCAAGAAAAAGCGATCACCCCCAACACCCCTCCCTTGTATCCGTCCTTGCTTGAAACATTAAGGAATGAAATCACCACCGTTTTTGTCTCTCTGAGTCCGACTTAAAGGGAGTATTAATTAATTTAGAGAAAATAAAGCACAATGAATATATCATAAAACGAAGGAAAGTGAAAGTGCAAGTAAGATATTTTTCATCAGACGATTTTTCAAGAGCAATAAGTTATCGTTTTCACTACGATTCGGAGGCAGTGACAACCGCAAATTCGTTCTCTTCGGTAAACGCGTAGTAATTTATGATGTCGAAGAGAAACGTCTTAGGTAGAGCAGCACTTCACAATGGAAGAGGCTTGAAATGATAGATAAAAAATAAATTAACACTAAAAGTGCTCCTACATTAGCCTTCTGACCCTAGGCTACACTCTACTTTTTAATCTTCATGTCTAGTTAACAAAATCTAACTTTATTAACAACTAGTGGTACCCGCACGACTTTGCCCGTAATTGAAAATCAAAAGGTCTTTTGGTTCGCCTGTATATTTACAAATAATGTGTGGTGAATTTTTTCGCCAATTGGCTCGTGCCCATGTTACGATTCCCACGTTATGATAATTTCGTAATTTACTTGTCCGTCTTATGATAATTTTGCTCGGGAAAATGTTCTTAAAATTGGAATAGAAAAAGAACCACATCGAATTTTCGAAAAATCGCTTCGATATGCACACCCCCATGCTACAAACTAACTTTGTGCCAAATTTCATGAAAATCAGCCGAACGGTCACTATGCTACTTCATATGCACTATGCACTTCATAGAGATCCTGACAGAGAGAGATCCAGACAGAGAGACTTTCAGCTTTATTATTAGTAAAGATCAAGATAGTATGAAAATTGGCCCAAAGAAATAAGATGACATTTTGAAATTATTTTGAGAAAATTAGGAAAACGGAGAAATAGTCTCTCAGTAACAAACTATTAACTTTTTGTTGTAAAAGAGAATAAAACTGATGGAGAAATTATTGTAGTATTAAAAATAATCATCATGAACATTAATCGACTCTGCCGATTAATCGACCGATTGTCAACAGCCGATTAATCGATAATCGGCGCACCCCTAGTTTCAATGCAAATTTTATTACAAACTGCATTGTACTTCCTTTACGTACAATAAATTTCAAAACAAATTTCCAATTTGTTCCTTTTAAAAAAGCTAAGTTATCTTCACTATTTTACTTTCCCCCACCAGGTATGAAATACTGTGTATAGGTAATATCTATAAAACTGTAAGCGTTATTTTTGTATTAACAGAAAGCTGTATGATAAATACGGATCACTTTTTTTAATAGACGAATGTTTTTCTAAAACTCTCTTGTGCTTTCCGCTAAAAAATTTTTTGAATATACTCACTAACTTGCTCTCAATTCAACTTAGAACTTTTATTAAAATCTCCATCACTATCTTTGCTGTTTCTTGTTTTTATATTTAGACATACGTAGGTCATCAAACCTTCATTCATTATACATCATATATGTAGATTCTTTTGTGTTTTGCATACAATAAATAATTAAATTTCAATACCGAAGACATTGTGTTAATAGGTCCTACATTTCCTCAACCATACATTTCTTTATCTCTTTTTCTTTCACTTACTGAAACACGACACAAACAGCTCATTTTTTTGACAACAATCATTCGTTAGGAGAGGTGTTAATATGCAAATCCCATCAACATCGTTTAATGGTCTCCGTTTTTACGACATTATACGGCGAAACTTGTCAGTAGCGTGCGAACACAGTTGCAGTTAGTTTCCGTCACCAGTTACAGTTATAACAAAGAATGGAGGGTTCTTTTTATTCCCCTTCCGGAAGTTGTTCAACGGCCGTGAGCAGCATTCTAAGACAAAGAAAGTTATGGCCCAGTCTCATTAGAAGATGAAGATTAGGAAGAAGTGGCATCTGTTGACACGTTCCTCCCTGGAAGATTTGCGTGTGTCTCGACCTGAATAAAACGGCGGATTCTCATTGGAATGACAGACGATCCTTCTGAAATGAAGTACTGAGGAAATACATTTTTTCCATGTTCTCGACACATTTCCTACTCGTTAGAGATTCTGAGGTGTGCTCGAAGGATGATGGATAATCTGGAACAGTTCCGACAATCACACCAGGAGGTATGCAGAAATTTCGAACGTAGAAATTTAGAAAGGAAGAGCCCAGATGTATAGTTTTATCCTTTTCTCGATTCGCCTTGGGAGTTTATTCTTTCCATTCTATCGACATATTTCTTATTTGTCAGAGATTCTAGGTGTTGTCAAGCGATGGTGAATAATGTGGAACAGTTCCAAGAAGTCATCAGGAGGTATGAAGAAATACCATCGAAATTTAGCAAGGAAGAGATTAGATGTATCCACGTATCACTTCTCAATTTGCCTCGAGAGTTTATTCTCTCCTTATTATCGACATGTTTCCTACTTGTTAGAGATTCTGAAGTGCTCTCAAAGATTGATAAATAATGTAAAACAGTTCTATGAAATATGCCAGGGAGCATGCTGAAATTTAGACAGAAATTTTGAAAGGAAGAGCCCAGATGTAGTTTTATCCTTTTCCCGATTCGTCTTGGGAGTTTATTCTTTCCATTCTATCGACATATTTCCTACTTGTTAATCCCAGGTCTTGTTAAGCGATGGTGAATAGTGTGGAATAGTTCCGCGATGTATGTCAGGAGGTATGCAGAAATATCATAGAAATTTAGAAAGGAAGAGGCTAGATGTAACCCTCTCCAATTCGCCTTGAGAGTTGATTCTCTCCATGCTATCGACACGTTTCTTACTTGTTACAGATTCAGAGGTGTTCTCATGGGGTGATGAATAATAAAATAAACTAGGAAGTTCCGTGAAATATATCAGGGGGCATACTGTAACATAAAATACAGAAATTTAAAAATAAAGAGGATAGTTGCAGTGTTATGATTTCTCGATTTGCTTAAGGAATTCATTCTCTCTATGCCATCGACACATTTTCTACTTTTTTTTTTTGATATTCTGAGATGTCTTTTGAAGACACTGAATAATTAATAGCAGTTCTAATGATTACACCACGAGACTAAGTTAAAGCTCATTTCTCTTAATCATGATGTTCATTTGCAATGGATACCCTCTCATGTGAACATCCACGGGAACGAAATGGCCGATAATCTTGCTAACTAGGGTTGCAGGATTCCATCAGCTCCATCATCTGTACTTACCTTTATGGAATTATACTCCCAAGAAAAATCGAAAATCTTGGAGGAGTGAAAAACACCCCTCCCATGACTGGTACAAGGGATCAAAACCGGATTTGTCCCTTATCCTCCCGGGTGACAGACGTACCCGGACTGCTCTCTCAAGACTTGCTAGTGGTCACATCAAGTGCCTCATTTTCAACTTGGGTGCTTTCACCACCCTAGAACAAAACTTTCACCGCCTGTCACATTTTGGATTACATGGGACTCTCTAGGGAGGAACTCTTTAGCAATCCCCTTTCGGTCTTTGACTTTCTTACAGTCAACGGAATCGTGAATCTTGTCTGACTACGTCAGACAGTGAGGATAAACAACAACACGAGGCTTGCAGAATTATCAAGCACAGAAGTTTAGAAAAGAAGGAAACAGATGTAGATTTCATCATTTATTGCATTCGCCTTGGGAATTTTTTATCGTACCCATGCTGCCTGTGCTATCGGTATATTCCGTACTTTTTGTAGATTCGGAAGTGTTCTTGGAAGGCAGTAAAAAATAATGAATAGTTCCATGAATTATACAATTTTGGAAGATACTGAATAATTAATTAGTTCATATAATTATACCAGGAGGTAAGGTAGAATTTTCCAAGTAGAGCAACTTAGATGAAACTTAGGTAGGAGGAGAAGAGATGCAGCGTTATAATTTACGGAATTCACCTTGGGGAATTTTTGATCGTACCATGCTCTCCATGGTGTCCCACCTCCATTTCCAACTTTTTTTTAAGATACTGAAGGGTTCTTGGATGATACTGAGCAATTTAGAATAGTTCCGAGAGTTATGCCTGAAGGCATTCAGAAACATCAAAAACTAAAAAGCTGGAAAGGCTAGATGTAGCTTCATTTTTCCCAATTCATCCTGATGGCCGGATCATTTTGTAAGTTTACGATATTTCGGTTCCGTTATCAATTCCCTGCATAAAATAGCATCTACTAAGCTAGGCTTTGATTATATAGAATTTTGCTCATTAGGCCCTTCTAAATTGGCCTGATGCGTCAGACTTTTTTTCCCTGATATGTTGGTTACCAATTACCGTTTAACTATGCAGCGTTGCCAGACTTCCAAACGAATATTTTCTACAAATATTATTAAAGAAATACTAGATTTTCAGGGATAAAACATTTTTCCAGGGTAAGCGTTTGTGTGCGTGTTTTTTTTTTTTTTTTTTCTTTGCATCATTTATTTGTATTTCATTTTAAAAAATAAACTCATCTAAGGGGAGAAATGGAATAGCGAAAATTGAAAAACTTCGCAGCCATTAAGTTAATATAAATCGTATTTTAGCGAAACCTCAGTCAGCGTTAAGATTATTTAGTCGCAAACGAAGGAATTTTTTTTTCTTACGAAAGGTCCGCCTTTTCTCTCACGGTTTGTAAAAGGTTCTTTCTTTAGCGATTGCTATTTCTGCAAATAGTACGATTCCGCAAAACACAATTTACATGATAGATCTATTCTTGTGATTAAGAATTTTGTGAATGGATATTTTAATTCAATTAAAAAGCTAGTTTACTGTTTGAATAACGCCAGTGTTTCAAGTTCCTTCGTAACTTAAACCAGAACTTAGAGAGCTAATTTTACTGAGACTGAACTAGTTTTAAACAAGAATTTATCCGATATTTAAAGGCAAAGAAAAGATTGGAGCATATTTGAAAGATACATAGTTGTATTACTACGCAAAAATATATTTGAATCATTTTTAATTTACTGCTTTTCATTTTTTAGGGATTTCGCAAATTACATTTGATCCAGTTCATGACGTTGTGCAGGTTTCTGTATAGTGCTATGTTTTCTCCAATGATTCCAGTTTTCCACAAGGTCAGTAAATAAAATTAATAAAGAAATAAAGCAATATGTTGATTTTTATAGTTCGAACTAATAGATGAAACATACTAAGTAGTAATATTACAATTGAGGCAGTGAGAAGCAAAGGGAGGTAAGTGGACTTTCTTATAAAACACGGTGAAAGTTCAGATCCTAGGTAGGTTTTCATTGATTTTTTTTCTAAATCATGCTGTATCGCAGCACCCACCAGAGCTACTAGTACCATCTCTTGCCCCAAAGCAGAGGAAAGGTTACACTACTACTTAAACGGGTTATCTCCAGAATTTTAATTTTAGCACTTTCATCCCTTTGCTTCTCACTGCCTCAATTAATTGATTAAAAATTGATTTCAAAATGGATCCCGTGTTCAGAACCAGTAAACCAGGGCCAGAATTTATTTCAACCTAGCTCCTTTATTTCTGATGTTCCTATGAGTGATAAAGTACGAAAGGAACATAAGTAGACTCATATGACAGGGGGGGGGGGAAGCAAGAGTATTTCAGGGATAAAGCTAGGTATTCTGGCAATCAAAATTTTTGGACGAAATTTCAAAACAGAAACAAAAGTTCGGCTTTTGTCGATTGTTCTTTCATCCATAAGCTTATGTCATCTACGGTGAAAAGGGGATTCCTTGCACCAAGTAAATACAATAATTTGCAGTAAACGTGCTTCATTACCGTTATTTATGTCAATTTATTTTTAGCACAAACGTATTGTTCTATTCCTTAGTGCAAAGCCACTCAACTGATGAAATTAAAATCTTTGGGCAGTTCACAAGAATAATAGTTAATCTTGTGATGAATTACCAGAGAAGAATTACCCCAAGATTAAATTAGGTTTCTAAATTCTGGCTTCCTTCTACAAGAGATACTCCGGGAGGTTACATGTCATCAAGAACGCTGCACGCCATGCGAAGCTAGTTCCGTACAGCACATAACCATTTCTGCAAAACAATTGCAAGATCCACTCTATAATGACCACCAGCTCAGAAAGACATGATTTCACCATTACAAATCCACAAACAATAGAGCATTAAACGAATCCTTTGGGCACGAAAAATCGAAAAAAATTCCCCCTTAACAGCCCGGTGGAAAGTCAATATCCCATTCTCCAATTTGCGCATAGCGATCGGCGAGTGAAAAAAACGTAATAACTCGAAATCAAATTCTGGAGAGGGAAAAAAGGCCCCGCGGGCCCCTCCGTGACCGGGCACTCGGGCAGTGGGCCAGTCCGGTCCACCCACTTCCCTTCACTTCACTTCTTCCGAGGCTGTTGACTCGAACTGTTATTTACGAGGATGGTCTTGAAAAGGAGCTGTCATTTTACGGCAGCTATAAATAGCGGCAAGAATGGTTCTGCCCAGTTGCCGACACCTGTTACTGAAATTATATACCTCCTTGCCTGTCGATTATGTTTTTTGTTTTTATGTTGACGGCTGGAATTTCGTTTTCGGTAGGGAAGAAAATATGAACTCGTTTTCCCCCCATGAAATCAAGACGATAAAGGGTTTATAGCAACGGAACAACCAGAATTTTTTTCGGATGGATGGTTTTGGTTTTTAATAATCTTTATTACAACCAGGATTTTGTTACGATATGACAGGCAGATCAAAATTGGCATGTTACAAAGTTTTTCTTGGGCACTAAAATACTAAACGTTAATATTGTCAGAAATTATGATGATGATGTACTGTTTGACTGCGGATTGTATGTAATTTGGCAATCTGCCAAGTAAAGACTATTCCATCTGAATGAATCTAGCAGGGGAGAAGGTGAAATAATGATGGGGATTTTGATGCATGCGTTTTATAATATCACTAGTGCCTTATTCATTTATTGCATTCTCAAAAATAAAGTAAGGGAAAACAAAAATAGTTACCATGGAAACAACAAAAAGAAAACAAAATATTTTCATTTCGTTCAGGAGCGTAAAAGCAAAATGGTAAGCTCAAAACTTTGTTGTGAATAAAGGAATCAATTAATTTTTGCCGTGAGAATATAGATCGAATATACTTTAGATCTAAACAATGTTGCTGTGAGCAAATTTTCATTTTTACAAAACTAAGGCTAAATAACAGAGAGGCAAAAGTGCACGTCTGTAACAAACCAACTTACACCCCTATAAACTAATAGATAGGTCCATTTCCGCCTATAAACCGGATATTAACCTTTCCATGTAATCGATGGTCAGACAGTAAAGTTCCCCAATTTCTAGCACTCAAGCCTGCATTAGGCTGCAAATTTGTGCAATTGTCTATTGTAATATTTTCTTTGACTTTTCTGCACAAAGGTATTTCTTTATCCTCATATATATGATAGCCAAAATCACTGATCGAGTAACGTTGACGTCACCAACTATGAAACTCGCGCCGTAGCATGATACTTTGACAATATTTTTTGGCAATGTTTGACATGAAGGGAAATGCTTTATTTTGAGAGAGCTGAACTGGATCCGGTAACTTGGCTGTTTTACTGGTAAGACTGTCATTTTAAGAGAATGAAGAAACGAAAAAAGGGTTAAAAATGAACGCTGTGTACTGGAGTTTAGGGTTAATCCACTGGGGTTAGGGCTAAAATTTCAACTATCAAAATATCACCAAGCAGGCAATTGCTTCGTTCAAATGTAGAAGCAGTTTTCAACCGTCATACCTAGACTGACGATTTTCTAGTTTATTATAAACTAGTGGTACCCGCACGGCTTTGCCCGTAATAGAAAAAATTAAAAGGTCTTTTGGTTCGCCTGTATATTTTCAAATAATGTATGGTGAATTTTCTCGCCAATTGGCTTGTACCCATGTTACGGTTCCACGTTATGATAATTTTGTAATTTACTCATCCATCTTATGATAATTTTGTTCTTAAAATTGGAATAGAAAAAGAACCACATCAAATTTTTGAAAAATCGCTTCGAGGTGCACACCCCTATGCTACAAACTAACTTTGTGCCAAATTTCATGAAAATCGGCCGAACGGTCTAGGCGCTATGCGCGTCACAGAGATCCAGACATCCTACGGACATCCTGTGGACATCCAGACAGAGAGACCTTCAGTTTTATTATTAGTAAAGATAACGATTTGTACCAAAGTCTCAAATTTTTTTCTGGTTTGACAGTATTGATTTCTATTTAATTCAGCTGAGCAATAGTTATGCGAGAAAAAAGTAGTTGTATTTCTGAAGCTTCGTTTTTGTGTCAGTCGCAGTGATATTAAAATAGCTGCCAATTTTTATTATCTTTTTCTTCAGTTTTTGAAATAGAATTTTTACAAAATAGTCGTTGGAAATATTGTTCGAAATGTTCTACAAGGAACACTTGATGAGGTCTATATTTGGAGCACATATTCTTGAAAGTGACTTGACACGAAACTACATATTAGTTTGCTTCCTTGACGTCATCAATTTGTAAAATTTTGGTCGAAAAATGCTTTTTATTTGAAATACAGAGTTTGTTGTCCTTACCACAAAAAAAAAAGGAAAAAAAAAGGCATTGCGGCAACTTTGTACGAATATGTATACAAACCAGTACCACTCTATGACTTTTGCTTGGGAAATCACGGGAGCAATTTTGAAATATAGCGTAAGTGTGGTAGATTTTTGTGCAGTAAATTTCTTTGTTCTATCTGTACTCGTTCTTTTATTTCAAAACGAACCTTTTTTTAAAAACACGCTTCGTAGTTAAGATGATTTAGCTTTTTCAATATTACCGAATTGAAAATTTGGCGAATTGATGAACAAAACGAGTCGGGACGGAGCCCCCTACTTGTTAAGAAGATGCATTTCTTACATCCTTTAATGAATTCAGCAAGAAGTTTCATCCAGAACTAAACGAGTCTACTTTCTCGTATATCAATATTGACTTTCTAGTATCTGATTAATATTCTCAAAATTAGCTAAAATTTAAAATTTATTTCAAGCATAATTTATTACCATTTTGAGATTTGATTTCTAGAAATAAAAAATGCCTCTCAAATCCAACGAAATGAACGCGTAAAAAATAAATAAACGAATAAATAATGTAGTAGCACCTTTTAAACAAAGCAGCTAATATATTTTTTTCCATTAAGAAAAAAAATCTAATCACATTCAAAAAGAAAAAAAAGAATTTAAAATAATAAGCTCATTAAAAAACGTTTTCCCCTATTACCAAAAAATAATTTAAAAAATGAATAACTGTACTTTCAAAATAGATAAAAATCAAGTTAAAGAAATAATTTTTACTATCGAAAAAAAAAAATCGTCTGCGCATATCTTTTCGTAGAAACATAAACGACTCCAAATTTCTCCGCCAAACACTGAAAACATAAATTAAAATTTTAGCGTGAAAATAAAAACGAAACATATCACCAATAACTATTTGGGAGTCGAAGGTTTTTAATTGAAAGATTCGGAGTCGGAATCGGGTCTTTGCTTTTACCTTCAAGTCCACAACTCTGCCAATGCTTGTGTAGTAGGAATCGAACTTATTTTGGGATGAAGGAGTCAGAGTTGGAGTTGAAGACTTTAAATTCCCATGAGTCGGAGTCGGTCATTTACACTCCGTGTATAAATCTTTGCCAAACCTACAGAGTCTTGAAGTCGGAGTCCGACCAATTTTCGGGTACAGGAGTCGGATTGGGAGTCGACAGCCCTAAAATTCTAGTAGTCGGATTCGGAAATTGATCATAAAGAGCTATTTCCAACAAAATGTGTTTAAAGTAAATCTGCCTTTAAGTTCGGGATCGATATTGACTTTTAGTTTCGCCGTAGTCACTAATTTTAAGGGATTTGAACTATTCAAAATTGAACGGAAAACTGGTCCAAGAGCTTTTAGCAACAAAGTTTGTTTGAAGAAAATTCGCTTCTTAGTATGGGATTTATATTAACCTTAAATTTCCCTGCAGGCGCTAATGTTAAGTTTTTTGAGCTGTTCAAAATTGAACGAAAAATTGCTCAAATCAAAAAATGAAATATAGAAATGAGGTATCCTCGCCGAGATCTTTCAAAAAAAAAAAAGTTCGAATTGTACTATTTATTTAAAAAATATTAGGAGCAGAGGGACAGACAGACCGACATTTTCCACATATCAATACCCTACTTCCATTTTTTAATTTTTCGATAGTTAATTGATTCTTTTATTTTAACTTTTTTTTCCGCGATATTTTTGAGATGCATTAAGCCCTCTTTCATTCTTTTTCCAATTTTCTCTGACTTTTACTCCAGCGGGCTACAAATGGTCCCTGATAAATTACCGCTTGAGTTTTTATAGGGGAAGACAATAGGTATAAAATGTATTTATTGTAAGTTGCACTAGAACAGTCAGATATCAGCCAGGAGGACATTGATAATAATAAAAGTCAGAAATTTTCCTGGCTGTTCGCTCCAATCGACTCCTACAAGGTATATTACATACTAAAAATGGCAATACGGGAAAATAAACTTAGAATAACTTGTTCTTGGGCTTCCTGTTCAGAAAAAAAGTATTTATTGTGTAAATATTGTCTTAACTGCAATTCCGCTATTAACTGCTAAGTTCCGTAATTCCTGAAATAAGAGCTGCAGTTATTCTTCGTCTTATCTTTACTAATAATAAAGCTGAAAGTCTCTCTGTCGGATCTCTGTCTGTCAGGATCTCTGTGACGCGCATAGAACCTAAACCGTTCGGCCGATTTTCACTAAATTTGGCACAGAATTAGTTTGTAACATCGGGGTGTGCACGTCGAAGCGATTTTTTGAAAATTCGATGTGGTTCTTTTTCTATTCCAATTTTAAGAACACAATTATCCTAAGATGGACGAGTAAATTACGAAATTATCATAACGTGGAACCGTAACATGGGTACAAGCCAATTGGCGATAAAATTCACCATACATTATTTGTAAATATACAGACGAACCAAAGGAACTTTTAATTTTTCTATTACGGGCAAAGCCGTGCGGGTTCCACTGGTTAGTAAAATAAAGGTTCAAGCTGCACTTATCACTTTTGAAATACAGTTAAGCCCGCTTATTAGAATATCGGTTAAAGGAATATCCCGCTTAATGTAATAAAGTTTCAATGCACCAAACGTTGTAATTCGTTATTTTAATCCCGGATAATGGAATATGCCGCTTATTAGAATACTTTTTAATGGCAAATTAGCTATTTCATTAATCGGGTTCGACTGTATATACGTTTCTGGGCCTTTTACTCCTCTGCCCGAGTCCCTTAGTAATAGGGAAGTTTTCGATTTTTCAATTTTATTTTTATATGATAGAGTAACATGTATGAACATCATAGGTGAAAAAAATTTTGCGATACGATAAGTAGCTTTTTTAAATTAATTTTTGAAGTTCAAGCGCTTGTGACGTCAAATGGCATAGGAAGTGACGTTACGCTCTCTTCCGATAGGGGAGAAGCTGAAGGACGTGCATATTCGACTTCGAAGACGAAACGCAAAAGGCTTATCTCCTCGCATTTCACTCCTCCCGTTTCTGGAACATTAAACCTCTCATCCTCTCGGAAATATTCGAATATCATCATTGATGTTAATTGAGGAAGATTATTTAGATTGTGCTTTAACGAATCCGACCTCCATAGTGTGTTCAAAAGGATTATTGAATTTCTAAAAAATAAAAATATCAGCGCGCTCAAAATGTCCCTAGCGAAAACAAGGGATCTTCGGCGGAAAGCTGCCCATTAACGCCCTGTGACGTAGGCTCGTGACGTTTCAGAAGAGCGCTCTTTTGCGCGTGGATTTTTAAAAATTCATTAAAAATCAATCACGGTGTTTTAAAATTCGGCGACGGTGAATTTTTTAGTTTTGAGTGTCAATTAACAATATCCAATAGCCAAAATATGAACATTTAATAATTTGCAACTTCCCTATTGTCGCATTTTTATCCAACAAGAAGTTTAAAGCATGTTAAAGTCTCAAATATGCAACCGCATGTAATAACCGGTTAAAATAGAAAGTTTTGCTTCCTGAGATCAAATTTCGGATTCAAATTGCTAATTACTCAGCGTGCGAAAGCGGCACTCCAGCTGTCTTTATAGCCCGTTGGTGTAAAGCGACGGTTTAGTCTTAGGATGATAAAAATGAGCATAAGAACACTTAACAAGGAAACATCACAAAAATTCCAGAAGCCCACATTCTTAGGTAGCAATTAGCTGCCGAAACACCCCCAAAATAGATGTCTCATTAGAGAAATGTTTCCTCCTGAAGTCTGCTGAAAGGATTCCCATGCAGCTCTTTGTGCGTCCACTTCAAACGGTGTCAGAAGATTTTTTTTCCTCAAAAATTGCCCTTTGGGCCAAACAGGTAAGTGCCCCACGGTTTGCAAACTGACCCTAATGAGAGCCATCGAATCGAGGCCTTCACTTTTACTTCCTCCATGATGAAAGAGTAATTGCGGATTAATTTTTTTCCACCTCGTGTTTTTCCGACACGGCTGCCAAAGGCCATGGTGTAATTTTTGAAGGTGGTAATTTTGTTTCGGAACAGATTGTTTGCAAGGTATGGGTCGTTTCACGAAAGTACAACGGTGCAATGACTTTTCCCGCCTTTGCATTTTGTCTTCTCCGTTCTTGATATAAATTATTCTCTACTATCTGCATTGCCCGGCTTTGCCCGGTCTACCTTGAAAATAAAAATTGTGTCAAGTGACGTATATTCAACAATCGGGGGTAAAAAATAAATGAAAAAAACATCATGATTTCCCTTTCAAACAATGACGGAAGATATTAAAATACTTTATGAAATTAAATCCAGAAAGATGGATTTAAAATGCGTAACCATGGAAACACAAAATAAAATAAGTTTAAAAAATTAAAATGCGAAAGAAAATGGTTCAAAATTTGAATGGAATCGAGATTTCTAAAACTTGATTTAAAAAGGCTTGTAACTTTTTTCCTTTCGAGATAAAAGCTTATTTTTCCGACCATAGGTCGAGTTTGATCTGGAGTAAAAAAGGTCGCTTTTTCCAATGGCGTCAAAAAGAAAGCTGTGGGACAATTTCTTCACTTTTTATAGATTTATTTAATGAATAAAGTAGTGCCTAAATTTCAGTTAAGCCTAAAAAAATTCGAGCTGAAAACGCAAATAACTCCCGCCGTAATAAAGTTAGAGCATTGAAACAATTTGCGTAGAACGCGGAAAATTCTACCCTTTCTAACGATACGTAATATCAATATGTGCAAGTAATTTTTCACCCCCATATTTGAGAATTTATGTGAAAATTGGACATAAATTGGAATAAAGAACGAACTATTCATCGAATTTTATTCGAACTGGTCTGCAAACCTTTTCAGGACTTAAAGGAACAAATTGGGAAAATTTCAGCGCAATCGACCGGGTAGTTCTCGAGTTTTGCGAGTTCAAACACACAGACGCTTTTTGGGGACTTCATTTTATATTATGTAGAGATTCTTATTATTTATGTAATTTTACTGTCAAAGAGCCATGACAGATAATAAATACGTTTGGTGAGAGTTGAGTAATTTTTTAAATTACATTCAACTCTCATTTATTTGATTTCTTCGTATTTATTTGATTTTTATCAGATTTTTTTATCAACCCATTTTGACCAGTCACCAATCTGGTCATGGCGAACTGCTTTTGGAGACACATTATGCTTTTCTTTGGTACCAGTTTGTTAGCTCAAAGTGTAGGCTACTGGGCATACAGTCGGAGCTTCTCAGGAGTGGATACAAAGGTAGAGCAATGGGGCGACCGCCAAAACCTTGAGGGACTAGAAACTGGTAATTTTTCGATATTGAAGTTCAAAAAACTCAATTTGAGACGATTTTTGATGATGTTAGGACAGGGAAGGGAGGTTCGGGACTCTTATCTCGGATATGTTATGAAATTGGAGTCCGAACATCAGCCCGGCATAGGAGTGACTGAGCTGGAGGTGGAAAACCTCTTAAGGAAGCTTAGGGTGCCAAACAAACTGGTAGCTAATACAGAATTAGCACTGACCAGACGAGTGACCGAAACAATGGTTCGGTTCAACTCGAATATTGAGCTTCCTTAAGAGGTAAATATAGAATAAGGAGGTTTTCCACCTCCAACTCAGTCACTCCTATGCCGGGCTGATGAATACTAATAAGCACGAAACTGCAGTCCTCGGCTGGAATTGACTGAGCTGGCTGTGTATTTCACAATGTATACCAATTATTTATTTATTTTAATTTGCAAACAAGATATTTTTATTGCAGTAAGAGAGGAAATGACTAGGACTCAACCGATGCATCGGCGCCGATGGTTCAACAATTTAGGCATCGGCATCGGCTGCCGATGCTAAATTGCAGGAAACATCGGCCAATCGATCTTAAAAACATCGAAAAGCCGATGGAATTGGCCGATGTTTTTGAAAAAAAAAAAGGACCTTTGATGTTTTACTTTTTAATACTAAGTAAAGGTTGTTTTCATATAAAATTGTTTACTAAATTTCAGTATGAATTTCTATTTTAGTCACCCATGAAAGCGTTTTTAATACGGCATTCATGTACCTAACAAGTTAATTATTGCGTTGTTTCTTGCAGCTGGATGTATGTGTATATCTCTCATAAGTCATTACTCAAAAATGGTAAGCTGTAGAAGGATAAATTTTCCCATGTGGGGTGTGCTTACGTTCCAGTTGTGCACTTCCCTTTTTGTTTTCAATCGTGTGTTCTGAATAGGCTGTTTACTCATTTTTTGTAGCTATTAATTACTTATTTCAATGTAAAACTAATATAGCATCTCAGACTGACGATCATTTGGTGATATATTGCCGAATTGGAGACTATTAAAACAAATATGAGATGGCGAAACTGGTTTTTGTGTCATTTTGTTAGATTCTCGTTGAGCCGACGGTAATTTTTAATTTTTCGATATTTGTAATATAAATCACAGTAATGCAGTCTTTTCTGTATCACTTCGGCTGAGTTACAAGTTTGGGGCCCTATTTCTCTATCACAGAAGTTGTAAAACATTTATCATAAGCATTTTTGTAACTCCTACGGTGCCCCTATGGTTATGGGGCCTCTCGCGCAATTGCAACATTTGCTATATTTTAAATCCGCCACTGCACGTCAAAACAAACTAGGGTGCAAGTTTTGAAAGGGTTTTTCTGCTCAATGTTTATGATTATTTTGAACTCTACTTTACACGATTATTTTTTGAATTTCCGAGAACACTTGCGTGCCCCTCCTCCCACTCCCTCAATTTCTGAAATTAAACTCTAGTTGTACTTCTGAGTTGTTTAAAACTAACATCACTTCATAAAATTAGAGATTTTTTTTTCAAACTTTATCTGTTGTTTAGGACGAATTTGAAATTGATTAAAGACGTTTTGAATGGTGACATAATTCGGAAATCGAAGGGACATTTGAATTTTTTCTTCGAACGTCCGAGGCGTTGGTTTTAGCGGTTCTGTACTAAAAAAATTTGGCCGAGGTTGGAGTCGAAGTGTGAGTTACTGCAAAATCAGAAGGTGACCCCCCCCCCCCATTTCGTATCTGTTGTAAGTAACTCTTTTTATGTATTTATATAAAATCAATGAATAAGTTATTTTCGTTTTTAATAGAAACATTTCAAGGATTTTCTATTATGCAATTTTTTAAATTTCAGAATACTATTCTTAAATTGAACAATTTAATTTGAACTTGTTTGTAAAGCTTCATAAACGATTAAACAATCAAATTGTTCAATATTATGTGTGCAAACATCAGATCAAGTATTCAGTTATTAACCTTGTGTAAATATTGAGTTTGTTTATTGCAGCTGCGTTTTAAGAACCTCGCTCTTTTGATGGCTATATTTTTTTCAGCAAAATTTATTTTACTCTTTTAGTTTTTTGAAAAATGCAAAATTTTCTATTCATAAATTTTAAATAGTATAAAAATATTCCTAATATGATTTAATATTGTAATTTATCTGTTACCTTTTTAGTTTTATTTGATGACTAAAAAATGTCTACGTGCAATCTTTCCACTTTAATTGCGTAATTTGTTGACGGTTTCATAGTTTTATTCTTCTTTTTTTTTTTTGAATGATTAAACAACATAATTTAATGTTTTTTTAATTATGTTTAGTGTACCTAAATCCATACATCATTACAATATTACTGAAATCTTAGTTATATGTTCAATTAAAAAAAAAATTGGTTATTAAACAGTCTCTTCGTTTTTCTTCCTTTTCTTTCTTTCTTTCTTTTTTTTTTTTTTTTTTTTTGGCTGTTGTTCTTTCTCTTTCATCATACAGCAGTCAAAAAAGGAGAAGCATAACTACACCCTATACAGATTGTACGTAGTACGATCCAAAAGTTCGGGGACAAGCTGTATAAAACCTTACCCAGAATACCTCAAATTACCGAAGCACATTCACCCTCAAAAGGTTAGCTTGAGGGACTATATACTTCTGCCAGTGTTCATATAACTTTTGGAAGCACTCCTGGAAGCCATTTTCCGCTACCTTCTGTGATGCAGCTTTATCTTCTCCTGACGAAAGAAAGCGGCGTCCATGCAAATGTTTTTTTCTGGGAACAGGTAAAAGTCACACGGAGCTAAGTCCCACGAAACGTTATGTTATTTGTTTGTCATATCAGAGTATTGACCAATCGAACCGTGCATCCTCAACATGAATGTCGCCTTCTTCCCCAAGATGAAGTTAAAGCAGCAGCGCAAGACGCCTTACAGGAGGTTGCGAGAAATGTCTCCCAGAAGTGCTTCTAAAAGCTATACGAACGTGGGCAGAAGTGCATAGTCGTTCAAGGTGACTATTTTGTAGATAGATGTACTTCGGTAATGTGAACTATTCACGGTAAATTTTTATACAACTTATCCTCGAACTTTTAGATCATACTACGTACGTATGAGTTTTCAACTTACTATTTCATAACGTTTTTGAGTGACGCAAGTTTACGTGCATGAAGACATCACAAGAGAATTTGCGATAAATAACTGAGGAGGCGTTCAAAGTGGATATTTCGGTCACCTATATGTTCTTAGGTACATATGCATGTACAGATGTGCAGAAAAAACTTGTGAAGTTTAAATTGGGTGATCGTAAAATAGAAATTTAGATCAAAATCTGATTTTTTTTTGTGATTACAATTCCTTATTCGTAGAAAGGAAGTAAAGTGAAATGAATCAATGATCCTTTAAATCCCTGACAACTTTATCAATTTATTTCTGTTTGATTTTTTTTTACCATCGGCCAGCGGCATCGGCCATCGGCAATCGGCCATTTGGAGGAAAACAATCGGCGATCGGCCATCGGCCATCTTTGAACAATCAGCCAACAATCGGCATCGGCCCATCGGCCAAAAAATGCCATCGGTCGAGCCCTAGAAATGACCTGAGTGGGGTTCGCACACGCGACGCGAGTCTCACAGAAAAGGCCGCTTTTACAGTTTTCGTTTTCCTAATTTCGTTTACGTGCTCTGCGCCGATTCTGATCTTTACGCCTGCGCTTTGAATTCTACTGAAGCCACAGTGCTACTGTCCAACCACGGATTGTATGGAATTTTCAAACGTCCAGATGAGACGAATCTATCTGAATGAGGGGGAAAAGTACAAATTTGATGCTTATATTCCGCTCATTATACTCTGCTTCTGCAAAAGCTGAAATCGCTAAAAATAATAGATTTGTCCATTTCCGGCTGTAAAATGGATGTTTGCCTTTCCATACATTAGAGAGGATGTGCCAATTCTCTAGGGTGATGAGAACCCCCCGAGTTTACTATTAAAATAGAGAACCTGTTTTTCGAAACTTAATTTTATTGGTTACTAGCTGTACCCGACGCGCGTTGCTACGCCAACAAAAAAATACATCATTATATTGATTTTCATGACAATCGGTTGAACGGGGCAGAAGGATCTACTCTGCAGTGCCACCTGGTGGCGAGTGGCTTCAATGAGCATATTATGCACCTTCTGCGTGGAAAAATATATATATATATATATATATATATATATATGTATTTTCATAATAATCGGTCCTGGTATCAAGTGAAGCCGTGACTATACTCAAATTTTGTACTCACGCAGTTTGCAAGATCAATCAATCGCTAAAAATATCAAATAGAAAAAGTTTTAAATCCCCTCGTTGCATGAAAAGCCATAAAACAATAAAGAAAGAATTTATTTGTTCAAACTCAAGAAAAATGGCAACAGCTAACTTCTTATCAATGAGATCTTTCACGCGAATTAATTTCTGCAGCCGATAATTTTATTCGTATTTATCCAATGGATTGTGACTTAAATTGGAATAAAAAAGGAACTATCGATCGGATTTTTTTCGAACTGGTCTATAAACATTCCCAGTACCAAAAATAACAAACGGTGAAAGTTTCGGCCAAATCTGCGGGGTAGTTTTTGAGTTCATGGATGACATACAGACAAACATTCATTTATATATATATATATAGATTAATGTTAATGTTTTATGATATTATTTAAAAAAAAAAACATTTTGTAATTATTTTTCAAAAATATTGGCTAGTGTTCTGAACGTTCTCTAACCCTGTCCAGCCGTTTGAAAACTTGACTATTTTATTGAAATATTAAATTATGAAAAACATTCCATCGTTACTAATTTTCTTTTATTTTCACTTTTGCGCATCGTTTATCAGCCAACCGGATGCACGTGCAAACAGAACGAGAGCCGCAGAAAGTCAAACAATGATCCTCTGAAGATCAAGCGAAGCGTCTGTGCACGCTTCGTTTGACTTGAATCTCTCTCTCTCTAAATGACTCAATCAGAGGGAAACCAACTTCCCTGCCTACCTGCCACTCGACAAAACGGGCGAGAATTCCTTAATTAAAGGGTGAAGTATTCCATGGGGGCCAGAAGAGGAAAAAGTCTCTAAATATTTCTCATTTTCATTTCATTGCGTGGCAACGGGAGCGTAAGAGGAAATGAGCGCGATTCGATTCTATTTGGAATCAACACCCGTTTAAACTGGACGGTAGGTAGTTCGCTTTTTAATGGGAATCGTTCGGCTGCACGTGAGATTGTACTATTTAACGGTTGCTGAACTTAATTTCTTTTATCGAATAAATGTTTTCGTTACATTTATTCTGTTGTGAGCGGGCAATGTAATATGTGGGCTTAATAAGTGGACAATAATCATCGTGTTTACGGTTTTATTACATGGCGGAATTTCCGGATCGTTTGCAAGATTCATTGCTCGCCAGCGTCGAATGGAACTGTTTATTTTAATGGCTGTCCGGTTTATTACTGAATACCTGAAAGCAACAAATGGAAAATTGAATCACTTTTCCTTTCCCTTTACCAACATCGCTTCCTCCGAGTGGTTTCGTTGAGTGATGCAGCATCACAAGAGCGAATAGGGCGAGAACCAACTAGGCTTGACGTACCCTCATCGAGTTTCCTAAAATTGTTATCATGGATGAAGACTAAGAGTTGCAAAATAAAATGTGAAAGTTAGAATTTCTACCTCTTTCGCCTCAACTAATCAGGGTTGCCAGGGGTTGAAAGGTGGGTAAAAATATGTAATTTACCCTCATCGAGTTTCCGAAAATTGTTATCAAGAATGAAGAGTAAAAGCTGTAAATAAAACGCTCAAGCAAAGTTGTCTACCCTTTTCCGGTTCCTGGGTTGCCAGCGTCTAAAAAGTGCCCAAAAATGAGTCACTTACCCTTATCGAGTTTTCAAAAATTGTTATCATAAATGAAGAGTAAAAAGTTGTAAACGAAACGTTTAAGTACGGTTGCCTACTTGTTGCGTGTGAACTAATCAAGGTTGCAGGGGGCTAAAAGGTGCCAAAAGGGGGTGCTTATTTACCCCCTCATCGAGTTTCCGAAAATTGTCATCATAAATGAAGAGTAAAAGAGGGAAATAGAACGCTTAAGTAAGGTTGTCTACCATTTTCGAGTCGTTAATCAGAGTTGACAAGGGATTTAAGGTTTTCAATGAATGAGGTAATTTACCCCTCTTCGAGTTTCCGGAAATTGTTGTCATAAATGAAGAGTAAGAGCTGTAAATTTGATTTGATTTATGATAACACACATTGGGGTATATAGCTATTCTCAGCAGAAAAGCTTTTACCTCTAATAATCCACAACCTTTTTCCATATTTTATTTCCCGGACAATACATGTGAAAGATGTACATTACATAGGAAGGAAAGAACACCCAGGGCTACAGGCGGGAATCGAATCCGCGCCTCTTTGCTTACAAAGCAATTAGCGAAAGCACACGGCCACCGAGGCCCCAAGCTGTAAATAAAACGCTAAAGTAAGGTGCCTACCTTTTTTCGGTTCCTAAGCAGGGTTGCCGGAGACTTATATATAACTTATGTGGAAACTCGATTATTATTCGTAAATTATTTATTTTTGGGCTCCTTTTAACACCTGGCAACCCTGGTTAAGGACCGGAAAAAGATTGGCAACCTTACTTTAACGTTTTCTTTACAGCTTTTACTCTTTATTTATGACAACACTAGTGGTACCCGCACGACTTTGCCCGTAGTAGAAAATTAAAAGGTTTTTTGGCTCGCCTGTAGATTTACAAATAATATATGGTGAATTTCTCGCCAATTAACTTTCCCATGTTACGATTCCACGTTATGATAACTCGGCAATTTACTCGTCCATCTTATGATAATTTTGCTCGGAAAAATGTTCTTAAAATTAGAATAGAAAAAGAACCACATGGAATTTTCGAAAAATCGCTTCGAGGTGCACACCCCCATGCCACAAACTAACTTTGTGCCAAATTTCATGAAAATTCGCCGAACGGTCTAGGCGCTTTGTGCGTCACAGAGATTCTGACAGAGAGGCTTAGAGCTTTAGTATTAGTAAAGAATTTCCGGAAACTCGATGAGGGGTAAATTATTTCCCGCATTGAAAACCTTTTACCCTCTGACAGCCCTGATTAGCGACCCGAAAAAGATAGGCAACCTTACTTAAGCGTTTAATTTCCCTCTTTTACTCTTCATTTGTGATGACAATTTTCGGAAACTCGATGAGGGAAAACTACTTATTTTTAGGCGCCTTTCAACCCCTGGCAACCCTGATTAGTTCACGTGAAAGAGGTAGAAATTCTTACTTTCGCGATTTATTTACAACTTTTACTCTTCATCTATGGTAACAATTTAAGGAAACCCGATGAGGCTACTTCAAGCCTAGTGGGATCTTTGACTAGAAGGACTTGTTTTTTTAGAAAGGGGAATGTTATTTAAATATCAGGGATTATCTACGGAGATAAAAATAAAAAAAAATCTGCTGAGAAGGAGTCGGAATTGATTTTGGGTTAAAAGGGTCGGATCGTGAGTCGATGGTTTACAATTTCAAGAGTCGGAATCGGTCACTTCCCTCAAAGTCCGCAACAATGCCACTGTTTGCGGAGTTGCAGTCGGACTGATTTTGGGGTAAAGGAGTTGGAGTCAAAGGCTCAAAAATTCCCAGAGTCGAGTTGGTCACTTCCCCCAAGTCCAAAACTCAGCCTCTGCTCTAGGAGTCGGAATCGGACTGATTTTGTGTAAACGAGTTGAAGTCGGAGTCGGTCATTTTTCCTCCGACTCAACAGCCCAGCTTTTAACACTCGCCAAGTTTCACAAGTTTAGAGTTACGAGTACGACGTCAAAAGTCGCAACTAACTGGGATCATATGCAGTTCGGAATTTCGAAAATAATCAAGAAAATACCGTTTATGAATATAGTATGTCATTTAATCAAAAGAAGTAGTTGTACAATTTGTATGTACGCAATTTACTAAACAATACATAACGCTACAATACATAATTATATTTTTAACAAACTAACAAAAATTAACTCTGATTGATTACTGAACATAGAGCAAAAACGAAAAATATTTACTGTATTGTCTGTGATCTTGTAAAAAGTATTATACAGTAATACAGTAATAAAGAAAAATAAACCAACTTCTGGATAATACCTCCGACTTCACACAAAGAGGTTGAATTAGTATCTGTTATGATAAACTGACTTAAATTACTTTAAAAAAACTCGATTTCCCGTTGGGAAAGCTTTGAAAAGTTAAAATTTTATCTAAGAGTCAATAAAAAGTTCAAGTGCGTACGAAAAGGGTTCATAAATTTTGATGAAACAAATATGGTTTTATAACTCATATTTCAAGAGCCGATCTTTTCAGAACATTTATCGCCTGTCATGATCTTTCTTCAAGGAAGTAAGAACGTCTCATCAGAAATGAAATTGCCAGGTTTATAGCGCATCGAATACAGTTCAGTGATCTATTTCTTAATCGAATGCCGAAGAACAACTTATGTTTTTCCAATGTTTACGCAAGGAAGTGGTTGTAAACGGAAGCAGAATTGCATTTCTTTCTAAATTTGGAAGAGTAGGGTAGAATGTAGAAAATAAGAGTAAAATTTTCATATTAAAGAGTTTCCTTAAACAGCTTGTTTCGTAAAAGAAGTATTTTAGTAGTAATTCTGTCCAAATAAGGCTAGTCTAAGGTTCAGTGGCTATTATCCCGCTCATTTAGGACTTAATTAGCTTCCATTTTTGTACATTCATAAAATGACTCATAAAAAATAAACAAAAAATTAATCAATGTAAAAGTAGATAAAAAGTATAATAATATATTCAAGTGAGAGTATAAAGCATGTTATACTCGAACTTTTTGCTGACTCTTTGGTAAAATTGTGTCTACCATTGTGCGTTGAAAATGACGTGAACCTTGAAATGTAAACAAACAATTCGAAAAGTTTAGAAATGTTAAAAAATAAAAATTAGCTTGTCAGTAGTTTAGCTGAAATGGTGGATTTGTCTTATCAAGAACATAGATCCCTAATAAAACTTAAAAGAAAAAAACCCGTCAAAATAATACTAAAAACAAAAAAATTAATTGAAAAATTCCTTATTGTTAGCACAAAAACATATTAAATTACATTTGTAAAACTCAAAAACATTATCAAAAATTAGATATTGTTACAGGCTCTGTGAATGGTGGTTGTTTTTGCAAAATTTGGCTTTTATTAAATTATCTTTCATCTAGAATTATTGTAGTAACTTAACCTGTAAGTAGTTTCTTGAAATGACGACACAGTTCTTGAGAAAACACAGGAGATTTATTTACACTATGTACAAGAAAGATCGTTAACTGCTAAATTCACCATAGCAATTAGGCAAATATCAATTAACACCGTATACTCGACGATGGCACACGTATTTACATCCAAATACGCAAAACAACACAGCGAAATGTTTCGCAATAAACAGAGCTAATACACTCTCAGTACAACTTCTCAATCGAGACTGACTTTTTATCATGCGGCACGGCTATTTATAGACATCGAAAGAGAAGTTTCCACAAAATTCGAAATGCTTCTCGATTTTTCCTTTTTTCTTTATTCATTCACGAATCTTATCAATGAAAAATAGGGGACCGTATACTTCAGTCGAAAATGTTACATGTTCTGTGAATGGCGGTTGTTTTTTGTGCTAAATTTGGCGCAAAAAACAGCCACCGTTCACAGCACCTGTAACAATATTTACTTCAATGGAAGATAGAAAAGTAAAGAGTCACATGGAGAAGCAGTGATAAGTCGATATTTTTTGCTTTTTTGGTCACTCATGCGCATGCCCATAGTTCGTGCGCGTATGTGCAGCATATGTAGCATGGGGTCATATCCAGCACTTCATCCTGCGGTGTCTTAAAAAGACACCGGAGTCCCAAAAAATGCCAATATTGGCCTTATTGGGCTACAGTCTACTTTTCTAGCGTTATCAAATCACAGGAAAAAATGACGGTACACTGCGACATTTTCTTTTTAAATTCGTCAACTTCATATATTTTCTAGAGCATTTAACAACTTTTGCTTATACTAATAACCTACAGTGAACCGTGACAAGCAACATTTATCAGTTTAGAACATAGACTAATAATAAGAGTAGACCGAGCTATGGCAACCCTTTTGCTGCTCATAAACCAAACCATGTGACTGGTGGATATCCTAGCAACAGCGGCCGTTGATCGTAGCAGACGATCAACAACCGCTATGCGAGAAATAAAATAAATAAAATTGATGGAATACGGAAGAATTATCTTTTATGTTGTTGGATTTGTAAATTTGTTATTCTAAGTTGTAAATATTTTGTTAATATAGTGAGGTTTTCGTTTGGATAGTACTGTGCATTTTCTTTAGTCAATTTCAATAACTCTCTAAGCAATTTAAGATGCAAGTGCCCAAAAAGATTCGGCAAACGGTAAGATTTTTACCTACAATTTCAATTTAAGATACCGATTAGTACATTTTTGCGTTAACGCAAAACGTTTACGCCAACGCTGACGTAGAAGTTCCGAATGAAATAAAAGTTACTGAAAACGGATCAAAAACTAATTACTAATATCAAAATAATGCATAACTAAAATAAAAACAATTCAATATCTTTACCTGGAAAAAAAATTATAATGAAAACATATTAGGTCTTAAAATACATGTCGAGTACCAAACTATTCGCAACTCCAACGAACTATAGGGGGCACTGAAGTCACTGTCTAATGGCGGACTTGAAAACTAAAACAAACGCACATGGTAACGAAGAAAATGCTAAAAGTGTTGTGATTTTTGTTCGTACGTATCATTTTTTCGCTTTATTCTTTTTAAATTAATTTTCAAAGTCTTGTGGATATTCTGGCCCACGTAGAAAGAAATGAGAATTCAAGAAGCATTACTAAACGTCAAAGATTAATGCAAACTACGTAGTCCGTAGTTCTAAGCAACTATTTCCACGATGTTGAATTCGATATTTATCAATTCTTGATAAAACTAAATAATAATTGTGGCCTGACAAGAATAACAATTAATGCTAGAAAATTCAATATGGCATTACAGATTGTTATCGAAAGAAGATGATACTTTTTTGCCTTGCTTGGCTAGCGCTTATTGTTTTCCATTTGTAGCCGAGTTATTTTTCTCGAATTCCCGAATCGGTTCATTTAAAAATTTTCTGTTTCGATTTTTCTGATTTCTGAACTACGATTTAATTGTGTCATGTTATGCAAATCATCAACAAAATTCTCACGGATATATGGTGGGGGTTTTCTTTTCAGTTGATTGACCATTATTTCCTTTCACTTATCGAATTCTGTAATCTTACTACCATTTTATTCCACTCATGATAAAAATTAAAAATGGTTTAACTAAAAACGCGAAATCTCGCCAAGGCTACTTTGCTCGCACTATACCAAAACTATAACCCTAAACAAATTTGGCGAAACCTTTCAGCTGAGAATAAAAGTAATAAAGTAAATTCTTTCTCGGTTATTCATTTTGTTCTACGATAATATATTCAAGAAAATATTTTGCATACTGTCCATTCCAACTAAATGCTGCTGTAAAATATGGTAAGTTTAATTAATTTAAGATTAAAAAAACTCCCATATTCTTACAAATTCATACAAAACAATAAAATTTTTTACCTTGTAGAACGTTATCCAAGTTTGTTAATCCAGAATTTTTGCTTTCACCTATTATTAAGGAAATAATGAAAACTAACATTATTTTGAGGAGCTCGAGAATGCTACTAAGGGACGAATTAATTTCTGTAGCAGAAAGCAAACTAAGACATATCGATTGCGTTAATAAATACTCAGAACAAACTGCCTGTGTTTACGTCAACAGACACACATGGAACGCAACGTGGCAAAGTTTTAGTTTCATTTGCAGTTTTGTAAATCACCGCAAGGTAGCGTATTCGAGCGCTGGAGTTCCGAATAGATAATGTTGCCATCTAGCATCCATGCTGCCAAAGTTTTTGCCAAGCCTTCCACCAGTCACATGATGTAAATTTCAGGGGGAGCTCCAAAATCTCCTTCCCATAAAAATCTTCAAAGTTGTCTACAATTGCGGTTTTGGAAGTTCAATTTCAAAAAAAATGGAGGGGAGAGGAGGAATAGATTTCTACTTGCTTTACAAAAAAAAGAAAAAAAAATTTGAGTAGAATCCCAGAGTTCCATCTCTTAATCTAATGTCAATAAATATAACCTATTAATCGCGTTTTAAGGCTTCAACTTCTACAAATTTCCGCCTAGCCTCTTGTACTGTTTTCTCCCATAACACCATTAAAGACCGTCTAAAATTGCGTTTTTAAAATTACAAATTTCAAAGATTATAAAAGAGATTTTCTTTTCAATGTACCCCTCTAAAACTATTATCTAGTAGCGCCACTGCTCTTGTTGTCATGTTTTACAGGCATAACTGTTTTATTAATTACTAGCAGTACCCGCACAGCGATGCCCGTGCTAAAAATTTAATGGAAGTCCGTTGAATAAAAAAAATATACGCCCCTCCTCCTCTGATGTGAAATGGTCGTTTTTCTTTGTATAAAATGCGTACACACCTTTTCAAATATATATATATATATATATATATATATATATATATATATATATATATATATATATATATATATATATATATATTAATTTGAATTTTTGGCATCTTGAATTCAAATTATGTTTTTCGCAATCACGAGTGTGTGTAGGCATGTGTGTTTGTGTGCTGGCATAAGTGTGTGGGTAGTTGTGCATATGAATGTGTGGGGGGGGGGGGTATGTGTATGTATGTGTAGGCATATGTGTGTGTGTCTGTGTGCAGGCATGAATGTGTGCGTAGTTGTGTGTATGTGTGTGTAGGTGTATGTGTTTATGTGTGTGTGTGCGTATGTGTGTGTAGGCATGTGTGTTTGTGTGCTGGCATAAGTGTGTGGGTAGTTGTGTATATGAATGTGTGTGGGGGGGTATGTGTATGGTATGTGTAGGCATATGTGTGTGTCTGTGTGCAGGCATGAATGTGTGGGTAGTTGTGTGTATGTGTTTGTTTCTGTGTGTGTAGGTGTATGTGTTTATGTGTGTGTGTTTGTGTGTATGTGTGCGTGCGTGTGTGTATAGTTGTGTATGTATGCGCGTGTGTGTAGGACATGGATGCAACCTGGAGACGGTTTTCGCTATAGGAGCAGCGTCGTGAGGACCCGGTCGACGGTGATGTTGCAGAGGGTGGCGGTGGGAAAATAAAATTATAGGATATCAAAAACGGTCAACTGAGAACAATAAGCAATCGTGATTGCTCAAAAACTATTTAAGTTTCTTTGGAATTTAAAACGTTTCGTTAAATCATTAAATTAGATTTACAGTTGCTTTAAAACTCTATTTAGCGAGTGAAGCGGTTTTTACTGCAATTTAAAATATTTCGCCAAATAAAAAAAAAGACATCAAATAATATCTTTCAAATGTAAAAATAATTCCGCAGCTCTATTGTTTATCGCCAAACTTGCCTAGAAACCACGCTATCATAATCCATCCGTCTAACGAAAAAAAAAAGACATCCCGTGGAACATTCAAAAATCATCGTCAGAAAAGAAGAAGAAAATGTCGTACATTTCACTCGGATAAAAACAAATCAAAAGTTTCTTTTCTTTCAAAACAAATCGCCAAAACAATGAATTACATTAACGGTTGCCTTAAAACAATAATCCTAGACTGAACTGCTTAGCGTGCCAAGCGACCACGCTACCGGAACCCAGCCCTTTTGCGAGTGAAGCGGATGTTTTTTCTTTGGCAATAATAAATGTTTCCCCAAACAAACAAAAAGGTATAAAATCACATTAACAGTAGCTTTCAACTCTTTATATATTAAGAGCTACGTTGCCCGGTCTACTTTAAGAACAAAAATTGTGTCAAGTGACATATATTCAACAATTAATTAAAAGAATAACTTAATAAGTTAAATAAAAGAAAAAAAAAACACCATGCAAAATTACCCTTCCAAACAATAACGACAGATATTAAAATACTTTTAAGAAATTAAAATACGAAAGATGGATTTTAAAAGCGTGACCTTGGAAACATGAAATAAAATTAGTTTAAGAATTGAAAATGAGAAAGATGGAAGTAAACAATGGATTCAAAAAGCGTTACCGTGGAAACGCGAAAATAAAAAGGTTGACAACCTGAATCAAAATGACATATTTCGAAATTGATTTAAAAACGCTTGTAACTTTTTTTCCCTTTGAAGATAGAAGCTAATTTTTTCGACCACAGGTCGAGGAGGACATTTCGACCACAGGAGAGAGATCTGGAGTATAAAATCTCGCTTTTTCCAATGCTGTCAAAAAGAAAACTGTGAGACAATTCCTTCACTTTTTATTGAAAGATTTAATGAAGAAAGTAGTGCCTAAATTTCAGCTAAGCCTAAAAAAGTTCGAGCTAAAAACGTAAATAATGCGTTTAATATGTGCAAGTAATTTTTCACACCTTTAATAGCCAATAATAGGCAATTTACGTGAAATTTTGGCCTAAATTTGAATAAAAAAGAACTATTTATCAGATTTTTCTCGAATTATAGCCTATATGTTACTCAGTAAGAAAGCACCTTTCATATAGTGAAAGAATTTTTCAAACAGGTGCAGTGGTTCCGGAGATTACCTCGAACATATAAAAGCACAAAAATCCGCCCTCTCTCTTTATAATATTAGTAAAGATTTATCATTTAAAGATTAGATAGATACTCACAGTGGCGTGAACTTTGATTTTTCAAACATTTTCCTTTTTCCGAAATGCATTATTAGCATATCAGAGGAGCTGCTGAACTCGAAATAATTTCGAGACATGAAGTAAAAACGTACACCATATTCAAAAATTAAATATTCACACATTATTTTTTAAATAAATTAAATGCCAAACGTATTTTTTTCCATTTTATATTTGTTTACAAAACCTCTTTCCAAGTTTATTTTCTCCGAACGTCAGAGCATAAAGGCGCTCAAAAGACATTTGCACGACGGCGCCGATCAGGCTTGGCGCGGCCCTGGTTTATGGTTTAGAAGACTCTTTTGTAAAAACTGTTGCTACACTTTTGCATGTTAATACAAAACTGTTTGTTGATAAGACTTTATCAACAGTTGGGCTTTCTGATAACAGTGAAATTATTGTCTAGTGAATGTTTGATATCCTGCGTTGAAAATTGGGTTTCTGGCTTTATTCAGGTGTGCACCAATGGGAGGTAGCAGTGACTTCCCAAAACATTTCTTT
Organism: Uloborus diversus; assembly: GCF_026930045.1. NCBI lineage: Eukaryota > Metazoa > Arthropoda > Arachnida > Araneae > Uloboridae > Uloborus > Uloborus diversus. Next base: position 16,712,487 of record NC_072737.1, on the reverse strand, counting down.
TTCAGCAAATTTCGTCAAACGTGTAGGCAAATTTGAAAACAAAATTGCAATTTTTAACTGCCCGAATGTCTCTTTTCATTAGACGTACTTATGTGTGCATACCCGTATTTCATCATTCGGAAAAATTTGGAGCTCCATTCGAAAAAGTGAGAATTTCTGCTCTCCCAAAAACTTGAGTTCGGTTCGCCACTGGTCTTATTGGTCTACATGGCTTTGTAAAAAAGCAGTCGAAAACTTTGTACTATGCAATGAGTAAAAATGACAACAACGTGTATAAAGTACAAATAAAGTGGTATAAAAGAGTTAAAAACTCAGCAAACAGCTGTTTCGGGGCTGTCATATGCATGTGTATTCGGTATATATGTAAACCGAACGATGATCGTTCGGTTTACATTGTGTAGACTTTTAGTTCTTCTTTTTTTGCACTGATGAAGGGGCTTGCTTATGACAGCCCCGAAACAGCTGTTTGCTGAGTTTTTAACTCTTTTATACCACTTTGTTTGTACTTTATACACGTTGTTGTCATTTTTACTCATCTACATGGTTTTATTTGGCATAACCACCTTATATTTCACTCTGGGGGAAAAGAACCCTAGAAAATCCAATGCTGCATTCACCTAGCTAAGTTACTAAATAAGTCTTTGACTCTCCATTTTACAAGAATAAAGTTGGCAATATTGTACACAGCTTTTGCATCACTCAATCTTTCTGAAGTCATTGTTTAGGAGCTATTTTTGAAACTTTTGAAAGCGCTCTGCATACATTGTTGTATTCTTATGCAATGTTATAAAAAAATAGAAATCTTGCGAGGTTGTAACGTACAAAAGAGGAATTTTTAAGCATTTATAATATTTTTTCCTGCATTAAAATTTCAGTCCTTTTGGAGCCAGGCGTGGTTGTCCCCCTGGCTTTGAGAAATTAATGCCAGTGGGGATGTGCTTGTAGAAGGGTTTTTATTGTTTTTTGTGTTCACAAAACGATGATTGAATTTTAAAAATAATTAATTTTAATGAAATAAGTAAACACACGTCACAAATAAGTCTGTCCTGTCCTCAGAAAAAAAATATTGGTTATGTTCTATGTGGAAAAAAAAGTCCCCCGTTCTTAAAAGCGCAGCCAGTTCATGTAAGGTGAGGAAGGTGGGGAAATTTTCAAAAAGTGAATTTTTAAAAAAATCAAGTCGAAAAACCCACTTCTTCATTAGAAACGAGAACTACAAAAAAAAAGCCAAAAATAGCATCCTCATTTTTTTAAAAAATCGTTGAATATAGACGTTCTAATCGACCAAAAAATTCCAACCTAGTTCATGATTCTTTAAACGAAATCAGACCTAATCGACGGGTGGGAAAATTTAATGCACGCTAGAAACTTATGCTCTCAAAATACCAAATGTGTGAGAAAATTTCGCTTCAAGTAATTTATTAAAGAAAGATTATGAAGGAACGTATCCAAAAACAAACAAACTTTCACTTTTTAGTAAAGGCTCAAGAAGAAACAAAAGATAATTCCTTTCCAGTATGTCTTCCTTACTCCACATAGGCACTTTCTAATCGTACTTCGTCTGTTGGAATCGAGAAAAAGAAGTCCACAGAGATCTTCCTTCTTAACAGAGCGTGAAGGGATCGATAACAGCTGCCAATCTTTTCAAAGACGATACGTAAACTATACCATTCTCAAAAAAAAAAAAAAAAAAAAAAGCATACCAGTGTTTGAAGGAGTTGATGATGCTATCTTTGCCGTTAACTTTTGTACTTCGCCGCTCGAAAAATCATTGACCACTTGGATCGACGTCAGCCGCCATCATTAACCTTATTTTACCCTGTATGGATTTGAGATCGTCTCTCTTTTGTCTGTTCTATGTTAGTGATGTCATTTCATTGACAATTGAAACTAACAGTTCAGGTGATTTTTAATGCTACTGGCATATTTTTTGATTTATTTGCAAAAACATTTTACATTAAAAGTACAGGCCCAGGGCACCGAAGTTGAAGAGGGCACCAAATCTGTACCTTATGTTGAAAAAAATGGAATAATTTCAAAACGAACTGAAGCAACATATAAACGTTAAATAGCAATAGCTAATGAAAAAAAAAAACCTCATTCACAAATTTAAAATCCAAAATAATTTATTACTTTATTAAATTGAAAAGCGGAGAAAGGGGGGGGGGGGGGCAACAAATACAGTTTGTCCCTAACACTTACAGAAGTCATAGTCGGACCTTGGTCTAAATTATGGTTCTTTGTCACACATGTCACAAAAGTTATGGTATGTTTTATGGTCGTTTGTCAGTGGGAAATATTTTAACCCCTTCAGTCGGAATTATGAAATACTTGACCAAAAATGTTTATATTTGGTACACAGTATACCATGGTAAAGGGTATCTTATAGACAAAATTTCAGGTTTGTAGGAGAGAAATTAAAAGAGATATGGCACGTCCAATATTCCGGACTTATATTTTTGAAATTAATATTTCATATAAAAATAAAATATGAAACAAACTTCATTATAAAATGTTGTTGAAACAATAATAAAACATAATATAAGCATTTGAAATGATTAATTAAAAATTATATAGTTTTTAAAAAAATCAGGAAAAAAAACTAGCTTTTTGGATGAGAATCCATGGTTGGAAAAATGAGCCACTCTCAATCTCCTAATCCTTATGTCAGTGTTGTCAATCCCAAAACGAAAAAATATTTCACAGATTATAATAAGCAGAATGTAAAGAGTCGACTATAAAAAAATCAAGTAATTAAATCAATTATTAAATGATTAGCAGCTGTTTAAAGTGTATGTCCGGTATACCGGACACCAGGTCTGAAGGGGTTAAAAAAATTTTCGAAGAAGTTGCATCTAAATCAAATACATGGAGAGACACAACTTTCAGTGACAATTTCTCACCTTAAACTCAGCTGCGGATACGACTTTTGCACTTAGCTGGGCAGTAAACCGATCAACTTTTCTGCACTACCTCCAAAAGTTACTTCAAATTTCGTTCTTCCTGACCCCCTCCGTCCTCTACCTAGGGTTATCTCTCTATCTGTATCAGGCTTGGAGTAATCGCCGATTACGTAATCGTAATCGGAGTAATCGATTACGTTTTTGTGTAATCATAATCATAATCGTAATCTGTAGATGTGATAATGCCGTAATCGTAATCGAAATCATAATCAGGATTTTCATGCGTAATCGTAACTGTAATCTAAGTAAAATAATCCATAATTTCCCCTTGTAATCGTGTAATCTTGACTTTCTAAAAATGAAAAAATATAAGCCGCCCTTTTACTAATGTATGAAAAGATAACATAGTTCAATAGTAACAGAAAACGACTTCTTTCTTTAAACGTCTATTCAGTGCTCGTCCCCACTCGTCCCTGTTTGCAAACAAGAGTCATAAATCGAGTCCTATCTTAAGTGTTTAGTACAATTAGTACCCTGTGGGCATCTGCTTTGACAGGAACGTTTCAGGGCTTCTTGGGAATGACTTCCCAAATCCTTACAATTGGTCATTCATCAGTTTCCCCTTCATCTGTAAATATTAGGCAGTCAAGCAAAGCACATTGCCGCCTCAAAATCGTATTTTAGCAGTAAAAGTACAATGATATCAAAAGTACAACTAAGTTTCGCGCAACAAAAAGTTTTTGGTTTTTTTTATTCTTTCATGAGAAAATAGTGAATGACTGAAAAAAGATTTTGTCAAAAGAAAACCAAATTTGCATTTGTGTTTCAGTGATTCCTTAAACATTCTTGCCTTTACACGTATTGCATTCAATTTTTGCTACATGCCATCTGATCTAAATCCTGGTGAATAAGTTTTTTTTTGTATGTTTTCAAAATAATTTTTCGCATAAAACGTTTGCATTGATAGATTTTATAAAATTGGTTTACGTTTTATTGTATGAAGGAATTACACAAAGTTGGAAATTTAATTAGCTTTTTATGCCACATTTTTAAAGTGAGAAAAATTGCACTTCACTGCTGCATTAAAACTGTGTATAAATATTATTATAAAATACTCATTTAGGCAAAAAAAAAAAAAAAAAAAGCTGTATGACTAAAAAGGGGAAATCATAGCAAAACATGTTATGCCTAACCTTTTTTTTTTTATTAGTGTTAAATTGAAAACTTTTAGCACTTGTAAAAGTGCAATTTCTTTAGTATGTGATTGATTCAAGAATGAAATCAAAGCATATGCAAATAGCGTATGCAAATGATCAAAAAATCGATCCTGCAGAATTGTAGGGGTCTAACACTCATATGTATCCTTTTGCTAAAAATAATACTACCCAAGTATTTTTTTAATATCTGCGTCATCTGCTCTAGTCCGACGATTGTTTAGCATTGCTGGAACTTTTTTCACTTCTTAAAGAACAAGAAAAAAAAAAACCCAGACATCTTTGAAGTATTAATTACACTTAAATGTATTTAATTCCTTTTTTTTTTAAATTTTCAATTGTTTAGTTCCGTATCTTTTATTTACACTTTCTGTGTATTTTATTTCATTGCAGTTTTTCTGCATATAGAACCATACAAGGTTTTTTTTTTTTCTCTTTTTAAAGTAACTGCGTATTAAATTAACTAATAATATACTAAACAATTGAGAATACAATGCTGAAATATATCACACAATTTTCAGAAATTTTAAGCTCTAAAATGTTGAACTGTTCAGCAGTAAATTATCGCCCGTAAGCGAGGCTTAAGGCAGAACTACTGCAATGGCAAAATAATAATGAACAGCTTAGTCAATAACAATATGCACTGTGTAAACATTTAATGAAGAGTGTGCCTATACCTGCATACAATGTACAGTCATTTGTAGCGTTGTGTAAGTACGCAATTTGAATTTTCTAGATTTTTTTATCTATCATATATTGCTTTTTTTCTGCAACAGCGCAACAATACAAAATAAATAATCTTTAAGTTAATACTACATGGTAGTTGCAATTATCTCTTAATATTAAATCAAAAATCATAATTTTCAACTATCACGTTGTTGGTGCAAATGAGTGATATATATATATATATATATATATATATATATATATATATATATATATATATATATATATATATATATATATATTACAAAAGTCTGTAATCGTAATCAAAATCATAATTGGCATATTATAATCGTAATCGATTACATTTTCTACATAATCGGATAGTTGCTGTAATCGTAATCACGTTTTGACAGAGGATTATAATCGTAATCGTATTTGTAATCCCCCTTTTTTTGTGCCCGTAATCATAATCGTAATCGATTACATTCCCTCGTAATTGACTCCAAGCCTGATCTGTATACCTACCTCTTTTATACCGTCTCCCCCTCCCTGCCAAATTAGTCTGACCGCAGTGGTCTGATCGGTAAAGGGTCGGACTCGTAACTGAAGGATGCCAGCCGTTTGAAGATTCTCCAATGGTAGCAAGAACGTAACTATTAGTACACCAAACGTTCACTTTTTATTTTGGTTAAATGTACTACTCCTGTATAGAGTTAACGATAAATTCTGGTAATCTAACACCACTGTAGCTGAACTATAATAATGAGTTGGATAAATACCGTTGCACATAAAAAGTAAAATAAGAAATAACGACAACCGACTATACAGATTACTGCTGACACGTGTTTCGGCGTTATAAGGAACGCGTTTGTCTTCTCTTTCATAAGCTCATTTCTATTGCATTGAAAAATGTCTTGCATTGAAAAGAATTGTCTTCTCGTTCATAAGTTCATTTCTTTTGCATTGAAAAAGGCGTTCCTTGTAACGCCGAAACACGTGTCTGCAGTAATTTGCAATGTGTGCTATTTGACGTTGTTCTTTCTTATTTTACTTTTTTTAATGATTTGGATGACAGTTCTTTATTAAAACATCTCACGTCTGAAAAATTGTTTTGACATTTTTTAATGCCTTGTAAACAATTCTATGTAATTTTGTTACAAAATGTTTTTTTTTATCGTAATGAACTGCTTATTTAAGTTTGCTTATTTAAGGATTTGCCTTGCTTATTACCCACTAAGCGTACCCGTACGGCTTTGCCCGGAGTAGAAAATTAAAAGGTCATTTGATTCGCCTGTATATTTACAAATAATGGATGGTGAATTTCTCGCCATTTTGCTATGTTAATTTGTTCGCCCATGTTACGATTTCATGTTATAATTTCGTAATCTACTCGTTCATCTTAGGATAATTTAGCTCGGGAAAATGTTCTTAAAATTGAAATAGGAAAAAAAAAACAAAATCGAATTTTCGAAAAATCGCTTCGAGGTGTACATCCCGATGCTACAAACTAGATCTGTGCCAAATTTTGTGAAAATCGGCCGATCGGTTTAGGCACTATGCGCGTCACAGATATCCTGACAGAGAGAGATCCTGACATCCAGACGGAGAAACTTCCAGCTTTATTATTAGTAAAGAGATAAATGAACAGTGAGTCTGCTTATTTAAGGATTTACCTTCCTTATTACCCATTCTTCCCTCAATATCCGGCTCTTCCATCTTCCGGATCGCCATTGGTCCCAGTTAAGGCCCCTATATATACGAGTCGACGCATCAGCTTAAGATCAGCTTTTTGGATCGGAGCGCGTGTTTGAGTAGTTGTCTTTTCTGGCGAGTAATCGTGTTTGGTGATTGTTCACTGCGAGCGATTATTAGCGGCACGTGAATTGTTTATTAAATAAAGTATTATTTTCTGCGAATTTGGCGAAATCCGAAACTTTATTATGGTAACCCTGGCAGTGCAACAATGAAAAATCCGATCCAAAAAGGCTAAACTTAAGCTGATGCGTCTGCCTGTCTATATAGCGGCTCTATACTCAATTCAGCGAGAGCTGATAGAGGAAGTAAACAAAGAGGGTTACTACTTTCATAACCTACTCGCCCGATTGGCAATGCTGTTCGCATTGAAAGCGCGGACATTTCGCTTATCTGATTGGCACTGTTTTCAATCATCCCAGCGCCAAGCAGACAGCGGTAACGCCAATTGTCACGTTGCTTTGTTTACGTCCACTATCAGCTCTCGCTAAATGGACTATAGTCCCAGTAAGTCCGAATAAACGAGGTTCTACTGTAGTCAGAGGCAGGGGCGCCGACTTGCAAAAATCATTGGGGGGGCTGCCCCATCATCACCGGGGGGGTTTAGGGGGTTATGTAATCCCATGGAGGTTCCCCCCCCCAAATAAAGGTCGATTGTTATGCCTTGAAAATGCCAATTTACATATTTTCTGGTGTGTATAATTTAAAAAACAAACAGTATGTGGCATGGCGTTTTCAAAGTAAAACAATCCAAAAATTGGTCTACAAATTTTTCTGATTCAACTAGATCATGTCACTTGTCTTAGTAGGAGACATTTTTTTGTTCTATTTTATGGGGAGTCATGCAGTGGACGCCGACTTAAAAAATATCGGGGGAAAGGGGGCATGCCGCAGGACATTTTCTAAATTTGAGATGAAAAATAGTGAATTTTAAAGTTTTTTTAAAATCATATAATCAACATTAGAACCTCGAAAACTCGACAAGCCCGATACATATTTTTTGGCTTCGAAAAACGGAAGAAATAAATACAAACACACACAGTATTTTTGTAAAAAGGAAATTTAATTTACGCATGCTTTTTAAGACCAGTTGTTTTTACATTAGTGACATCGGCTAACATATTCAAGTGTAAACGCAGTCTTTCAATGTCTAGGTCATTTTTGAAAAACTCAGTTGATTTTTCAAAATGTTCTCTTCTCTTTCATCTCTGTTTAATAAAAGCAAGCACTCTTGTTCAACTGCAATGACCTGTGTGCGTCCAGTTGATGTAAATCGCCCAATAATGCAAAATTGCACCATTTTACAAACCTCAATGTATATTGCCTTGTAGTACAGTCAACTCCCGTCTTACGCGAGGGATGCATTCCAAGACCTCTCACGTAGGTCGAATTTTCGCGTTGTGGAAAAGGGTATGTGTAAAATTTTTTATAAACGTACCCAATTATTTTAGACACTTGTAAACACCCCCTCAAACTGTTAAAAACCATCTCTTAACTAACTGTACATTACTGTCTCTTACATAAAGAACTGAATGTTTACTTGTATTTAAAAAAAAAACGTTTTATTCAACATAAAATACTGCTACGATGTACAAAATCAATGATTAATGGGAAAGAAAGAAAAAATAAACCGGTATACGGTAGACACAGTATATAGTAAGAAAAGCAAATGCATCTTTAGTTGTACTCTACAGTCGATCAATTAATGATATTCGTACACAATACATGAGCAGTTTCCATTTTCATAAATTTTTGCAAGACACTACTCGGTGATTTTTTACGGATTTCCTTTTCTTGACTTGTAATTGTATGTACGGAAGAATCACTCATACCTAATTCTCGTGCTACCTTCAACGCATTTTTTAGTTGACCATCAGCTTTTCAAGAAGCTCTAGCTTTTCTTTAATTGTCATGAAACTTTCTCTTTTTATCTTCACAAACTTTAGATGAAACAACGCTCTTAGGTGTCATTATATTTCATTAACTTTCGCATTTAAAATGAAAAGGGAACTTCTACTCTCAGTGATGGTAAAAGGATAAAGATACATTCATGAAAAAAAAATTTTTAGTAACCAATAACAAAGCTGATACGAACACACCACGATTCCCTTCCGAGAATTTTCGTGTTGCGGTGAGGAATTCGCGTTAGGTCTGAATACTGGAGAAAAAATCGTGTTTATAGCTATTTCGCATAAGTAGCGCGAGTCAAATGTTTTCCTTTGGGATTTTGAAAGTGTGCGGCGAGCTGCCTTCATTGTTTTGATACTTCTTTGGTACACGTCGATTCCGAGGAAGGGAAGGATCATCATTTTGTGAAGGTTTTCTTTTAAACACGATTCCCAAAAGTATTCAAAACTATCACGCCTCCCATTTTATATACAAATCAAACTCTCATATATATTTTTCCATGTCAGCAACACTTAGGTGAGCGCGCCGCAGCGCTGCCCACCGGCAACAGACTTGACCCGTAAGTTCGCGCACTGGGACAAATTTTTACAGTACTCACAGCACTGTAACACTATCATCATTCGCACCACTCGTTTTCAGTTAACCTGCTTGCACAACCGTAATAATTATTTGTTTTAACTCATTACTGAATATATTTTACAAGGTAAACTATCTTCAAACAAGGAAAATAAAAGATAAATTTATGAGTTTAGAAAGCATAATGTAACTTAGAATTTTCTTGATTTATTGGGGGAGCTCTGCCCCCTCAAAAATATTTTTGAGGGGGCTCGGGCCCCCTCAAGCCCCATGGAGTCGGCGCCACTGGTCAGAGGTGCACACCTAGAAAGGGAGGGGGGGGAGGGGTCGTGGCGCATATTTCGCCACTGATATTTTTAGGGGCGAAGGGAGTTTTTAGAGATATTTTTCCCTTTTTTTGGGGGGGGACTCTTGCTTTTGGGGGGGGGGGGGGATCATCGCGATTTTTTTGGGGAGGCTGGACCCTTGCTCTTAGGGGGCTGGGCACCATTGCTGTAGTCATTTTCTGAAGAGGAATTCCAAACCGTCGCTCTTATCCACAAAAAACCCTCTCCAAATATCCTGCTGCCATTCAAATCAGCCTCTTTACCAACTGTTGTCTTTCCACGACAAAGGAAAAGAGATCGTTACTTTCTCGTATTCCTTTTGTCGTCTGTCCGACCGCACCTCTCATTCTTAGATTCCCTCCCCTTCTCCAATTAATGGAATCGATGTTGGAACGGCGGATTATGCAAAGTCATTTCACGGCCGCGGCGGAATCGTTTCGTTATGCTTCGCGGTCGGCGACGCTATTTTTTTTTTGCTGTTCGATTTTTTTTTTCTCCTACGCGTTCTATCGAACAGACTTCTAACCCATATTTCCTCTGTTTGTATGGAATGAAAGACTTGGCGATTGAAAAGAGCAATTTCAAAGGGAATGACGAAAAGGATCCCTCTTCTTTCAGTGAGAGGAAAATAAATCGTAATATTATGACACGCAATGCCATCAAAGCCAGATTACCTTTGGTATTGCCCTGCGGCTAAACTTTGAGCCCGAGAACTACAGCTCACAAGACAGGTTCTTTTGTGAATTATGTCCTGTGGGAGGTTAATCAGGAGTAGCATGAAATGAATCCTTTACCTAAGTTTAGCTTCTGAGCCAAAACACGTCTTGTAACAATTGGGTAGGGGGGGGGGGGGATTCTTTAATCGTTCGCCAAACACCATTTTCATCTAGTATGGTAACTACACTCACTGGCCAATGAATTAAAAACCCAAGATCAATATTTTATTGGACCATTTTTTGCACGGATAACTGCTCTGATTCGCTTGGGCACCGAGTCTACAAGCTTCTGGAGTGCATTTACATCCAGAAAATACTATGCATTGGCTATGCAGCTTTTTAGACCTTGTAAATGAGATGGAAGAGGAGAGTGTTGTCGGATGTATCTTTCCACCATATCCCACACATTTTCTGTGAGGTTAAGAATCCGAGCTATGCTGTGGCCGGGGAAAGTGTTGGAAGTCAGACTGATGCTGAGAGAACCAATTTTCAATACTTCTGCCACGATGTAGTATAGTTGCGTTATCGTCCATAAAGTATCCATCGCGATCAGGATAAGAATGCAACATTGCAGGGTACACTTGATCTTCCAGTATATATAGGTATCGCATGGCTGTTTTTTCACCCTCGAAGAACACCTGGGCACCACTTCCATGCCAGTAGAACATGCTCCATATCATGATACTCCCTCCAGACCCTTACATAGTGCACGCATTCAAATGCAAATCTCAAAAGGTTCTAATTCATTGGCCAGTGAGTGAAAAATAATGGAGTTTTGTACTTATCTTATGGATAAGTACAAAATAACTTAACTGCTGAATAAGTGTTAAAATAACTTGGTTGCCCTTCGCCAATCTTAAAAGAGACTACCTTTCGTCGAGGCAACGTATACGACACATGGTGGTTTCTTGTGTCCAATCGCCCAACCAATGTTCCGCCTGATAAAATGTTTGTTTTATATGTCGAGGAATTAGAAGGATGAGTAATTCTGGTACATTGTACCTCTGCAATCTTAGCCATTCTTACGGCACACACACCTTTTCAGTGTTGATCAACTATTAATATGTACTAATTGAGGACTAATTTATCAAAATTGAACACCTCCATTTTCTAAAAATGTTCAGGAGGTAAAAGAAAACGAATTAAAGAAAGAGCAAAATAGTTTTATCTCTGGGTGCAGAATTGAGCACAAAAGCACAACAAATCATGTCCCAGAGTAAGAAATGTTCGTGTAAAAAAAAATATCTCGCCATTTTAATTTTGGACATGTGCCTTTTTGAGCGAAAACCTGAATGTTGAAAATTCCAATTTCACCAAAACCCTAATATTTTACCGTCTCATTCTCTTATCGAAGTACTTGAACCTGAAACTAGTGGGTTAAAATTTGATGGTTTGGTCATGGGTTCGTTTGAATCTAAAAGTTTTCATACTACAGATTCATTCAGGATGTGTCCCCTTTTGTGTAAAATAAAACGTGCAGATGACGGATATGTTACCTTTTGATCAAAAAGTAAAACTTTATTTTAAAATAAAATGGGATTTGCCCCGTTAGGACTTCGTGAGAGTAGGTGATTTGATGAAGGTCATCTGAAAGATTTAGAAAATGTTATAAAATGAATTTTTCAAAAGTGGATATGTTCTCTTTTCATAAATTACTCTTCAATTATCAACTATATAAATAAGACATTATATCTTCGGTTTTCTGCACTAAAATTCGTTAAATTTAGGTCAAACTATTAATAAATGCTCGAAAACTAGCGCACCTCTACCAAATTCCCTATTCTGGTATTGGTATCTCTAGTATCTCTCAAATGTAATTATATACACCCTTTCCACGCTCCACGCAGACGAAAGAAGAGATTTAAGTGCTGTGTTACGGAGTCACGAAAAGTGGCCGGCGCTGACCGCCTTGATAACGAGACTTAGTTACAGCTCCCATCCTCTGCTGCAAGAACGGAATGAAATCGGAGAAACAGATTGAAAGATGTTCCAGTTCGTGAGGGAGGTTGTTTATGATGACATTAACAATGGCTGTGTTGCAGATTTAGTTAAGGTTTATTAATGTTGTGTTTGATCGCTGATTCCTTGTTCGACTCAAAAGAACCTTGTGGGATTGATCTGAGTAAATTCATTATCACCATTCCCGGTCCTTGACTCTGTAGATTGAAAGGATTGCTCATTCAAATTTCAACCTAAATATGATTGTACGGTAAAAAGTAAAAAAATACGAAGGGGGAAAAAATTCGCCCCCCACCCCCTCCCAAACTCAAGATCCTTCAAACACGAGGAAAACTAAAAATAAGCAAAAAAGGGAACAAAATCACCCTCAACAAACAAACAAAAAATACTGCTGAGCCTAAATTTACGAAGAAGAAAAAGTTTGTTGAGAACGCTAATATCGACTTATAACACTAAGTTCATCTCATGTTTAAAAAAAAAATCTGACCCTTCGATTGGTAAGAAAATTAAAAGCGTGCGAGGAATTTTCGCCCGCAAATTACCTTGTTTAATGTTGGCGTATCGTATTCGCAACTCCAATAAACTATAGGGGGCTCTGCAGCCACTGTGTAATGGCGGATGAAAAAGGTAAAACAAAAAGTGTCGTAACTTATAACTTGCTTTGACGCATAGTGAATGACAGTAATTTTTCATCGTGTTTGCGGGAAGCTTCCTTTTCTATTCTTCTGAAATTACATTGCACCATAAACTGTCTGAAGCCTGTAATTTACTCCAAAGAAAACACGTGAAATGGAATGTTTTACCTTTTTCGGTAGTATTGTTAATCACCGCAGGGTAGCGTATTCGAACTCTGGAGTTGCGAATTAATCGAATGATTTCAAATATATCAGCACGAGCAAACAGTTAATCATTATTATTATCTGTATTTTTTTATTCCATTAACTTTATCTGGAATGGCAACGGCACGAGGACTTCAAATGAAGTAGAAATATGAAGAGGTGTGTTGAGAATTCGACGAAATCTAGCATCATGAACTCTCTTTTTGTTGTATTTTCTTTGTTTATATAAATTACATTAAAATGTTTGTGAGGTTGTGACTGTTGAAAGACTTGTCTCTTTAAATAAAAAAAAAATTAAAAAAAACCCATAGACTACACTAGACATTATGCGTCGTGGTTAGAATGAAAATGACGTCGCGTTAGTCATCCTAACAGTTTCGAATAATTGCTGGTTTTATAAAAACAGATGAAAAAAAAAATTAAAAAAGAAAAATACGTGAATTTTAATTTCAAGAGAAGGATTTGCGTTTAAGCGTAGGTACTTTTTTTTACTATCCAATATTTTATGAAACCTTTCTCGTAACCAAAGACGGATCCAGAAATGTTTCAAGGAGGGGTTGATTTTTTAACTTGCCTCTTACTACGTATCTGATATTTACATGCTTGAGGAGTGAGAGAGGCTGCCACAGCATTTCTATCGAAAGCAGCTAAAATATAGAGATTTAGCGAAGGAGGTAGGGGCCTGAACCTATTTCTTTCCTTTTCCGTTGGATACAGGAATCGAAAAAAAAAAAACAATATATATATATTAATTTGAATTTTTGGCATCTTGAATTAAAATTATGTTTTTCGCAATCACGAGCGTGTGTGTATGTAGGCATGTGTCTTTGTGTCTGTGTGCAGGCATGAGTGTGTGTATGTGTAGGTGTGTGTGTGTGTATGTATGTATGTATGTATGTATGCGTGTGTGTGTAGGATATGGACGCAACCTGAACACGGTTTTCGCTATAAGAGCAGCATCGTGAGGAGCCGGTCGACGGTGATGCCGCAGAGTGTGCTGGCGGGAAAATAAAATCAGCGTAACATCAAAAACAGTCAAATGAGAACAATAAGCAATCGTGATTGCTCAAAAATGGCGATTAAGAACTTAATTTCGTGATAATTCTGTTGGAATGCTTTGAAACTTCCTCCCATTAACATTATCGAACGTAGTCTAAAATTGCTTTTTTGAAACTTCCATCCCAAAAAAATTCCGGAATTGAGATTCGAATCGCATTCCTTTCCTTATCGTTATCAAAAATTGCCTACACTTAGGTTTTAAGACTTCAATTCAGAAAAATTGCGAGTTCAAAGTCCCTAAGGGAGCGGCGATCGCCCCCATCGCGCCTCCCTTGTATCCGTCCTTGCTCGTAACTTATTTTAAAATAAAACTTCAATTGGTTTACACTACTATTCTACATTTACAGTAAGTTCCCCAAAAGAAGGTGGTGGTGGTATCGTGTCCAACAAGAAGTCAAACGGACCCGTGGGCTTTGGCGACTGCTCTAGCCAGCGGTACAATATTCTCAGTGTAGAGGTCTCCATCAAATGGGTAAGCTCCGAAATACTAGTGTTATGAAGTTTGAAAATCACTGTGTCATGTAGGATTCTGTACTTCAAAGATAGGCTAACGTAAGTCATATTATCACTACATAGCAGGAGAGTGTAAAAACATTTAGTGCATACAAACGTTGGGACTCGCTCTCTTGTAACACTCGTAAATAATTATGAGGAAATTTCTTTCATAAAAAAAAAGTTGTTATGGTTCAATGCAGAATAAGATTTTACATTGATAAAATTGCAGTATTAGCCTGAAAATCGTCATTTTTGGACTTACATTCATTTGGCTCTGAGGTACAGAATCAATGTTTATAGGTCAAACTATAGTGTAACGGCACCAGTAACAGACATGCTTTAGGACATCGCTCTCAACTCAACTCAATTTTCTGACCCTCTTAATGCATTTAGACTTTTAAAACTATTTTTTTCTCATGCAACTGCATCTCATCTAACGTTTGGCTGCTTCTGGATCCTCTGTATGAGTCAATTTTATTTTTATTTGTTCACTAGTGGTACCCACACGGCTTTGTCCGTAATAGAAAAATTAAAAGGTCTTTTGGTTCGCCTGTATATTTACAAATTATGTATGGTGAATTTTCTCGCCAATTGGCTTGTACCCTTGTTACGGTTCCGCGTAATGATAATTTCGTAATTTACTCGTCCATCTTATGATATTTTTGTTCTTAACATTGGAATAGAAAAAGAACCACATCGCATTTTCGAAAAATCGCTTCGAGGTGCACACCCCCATGCTACAAACTAACTTTGTGCCAAATTTCATGAAAATCGGCCGAACGATCTAGGCGCTATGCGCGTCACAGAGATCCAGAGATCCTCCGGACAGAGAGACTTTCAGCTTTATTATTAGTAAAGATTTTCGAAAAAATGTCCAAACCCCAGTAACAGACACGGACAGTTCTGATGATGCCCAGTAACAGATGGGATGAGGAAAGGATGAGTCATGGACAGAAACCCACTTTTCTCTTCAAAATGTACAAAAGTTCTTAATTTTTAGACCTAAAGCCCTACTAAGTTCAAGTGAATATGAAACATCGGTAGACCTCGTGGTAGCTGTTCATAACATTCCACCACTGCCTAGTGAATTCCAACTGGCTCATGAAATTCGCTCTGATAGCACTAGAGGGTTGCACCGTATTGGGAAACAGCAACATCGGTTTTACCCACCTAAAATTCTTATTATTTGAATCCAAACTTACGACTGTCTGTTACTGGTGCAGTTACCGTAACTGCTGGTTTTATAAAAACAAATGAAAAAATAAATAAATAAATAAATAAAAATTAATTTGAATTTTGACATCTGGAATTCAAATTATGTATTTCGCAATCACGAGTGTGTGTATGTAGGCGTGTGTGTTTGTGTCTGTGTGCAGGTATGAGTGTGTGGGAAGTTGTGTGTATGAGTATTTGTGGTGGGGGGGAATGTGTATGTGTGTGTGGGCATATGTGTTTGTGTCTGTGCAGGCATGAGTGTGTGGGTAGTTGTGTGTGTGTGTATGTGTCTGTATGTATGTATGTGTGTGTATGTGTCTGTATGTATGCGTGTATGTGTAGGTGTTTGTATGTATGTATGTGTGTGTGTTTGTTTGTACGTGCGTGTATGTATGCGTGTAAGTGTAGGATATGGACGCAACCTTTAGATGGCTTTTGCTATAGGAGCAGCATCGTGAGGAGCCGGTCGACGGTGATGCTGCAGAGGGTGCTGGCGGGAAAATAAAATGATAGCACATTAAAACAGTCAAGTGAGAACAATAAGCAATCGTGATTGTTCAAAAAAAAAAAAAAAAAAAATCAAAACGGCGGGAATTTTAATTTTAAGAGAAGGATTTGTGTTTAACCGTAGGCATTTTCTTTTTACTATCCAATATTTTTATGAAACTTTACTCAACTTATTTTAAAATAAAACTTCAAATGGTATATCCTACTATTCTACATTTACCGTAACTTCATTAAAAGAAAGTCAAGTACTAGTATTATGAAGTTTAAATATTAATGTATCATGTATGATTCTGTACTTCAAAGCCAGGCTAACGTAAGTCATAGTATCACTACATCGCATCAGAGTGTAAAAACGTTTGGCGTGTACAAAGGTTGAGACTCGCGCTCTTGTAACACTGGTAAATAATTATGAGGAAATTTCTGTAAAAGAATTAAGTTGTAATGGTTTAGTCATTTTTGGAGTCATTTACATTCGTCTGGCTCTTAGGTACAGAATTAATGTTTATGAGTCAAACTATGTG
Source organism: Uloborus diversus (assembly GCF_026930045.1). Taxonomy (NCBI): domain Eukaryota; kingdom Metazoa; phylum Arthropoda; class Arachnida; order Araneae; family Uloboridae; genus Uloborus; species Uloborus diversus. The sequence continues at coordinate 16,695,831 of NC_072737.1, read as the reverse complement.
TTTCTAAAATTTCCTTAAAAAATACATTTGCTTTTTCATGCAAAATTGCAACTTATATGGTAAATTCTTAAAATTAGTTTCTTCCATTTCTTCTTCCCTCCGGTATTTTCCAAGTGCTTTCCAGTTTGGAAGAAATTTGACAACCCTGATTCCAACCCGTCCACAGGCGATATACAGTCGACTCTCGCTACAACACGATTCAACTTACGCGAAATGGCTATAACGCGAACTTTCCACTAGAAACGAATTTTAGAGTTGATGCGAATTCCTCGTCCACAAAACAAATTTTTTTGGATAGAAGTATCTGCTTCGTTACTGACTGCTCAATATTGATTTCGGGAATGTTATTACATCCCTTTAGCATCACTGACAGAGAAAACTCTCACGGCAAACAAATCTACACATCGCATTTTTAGTGCACCAAATAACCACTCCGCATCTTACATTTATTTTATTTTTTCATTCTAAGTATTAAAGTTAATGAAATATAATGGCACCTTAGTGTGCTGTTTCATCAAAAGTTCGTGAAGATGGGAAGTAAAAGAAATTTTCTGACAAAAAAAAAAAAAGGTTAAGATTCTCGATATGCTTAAACAACTGTAAAACGTCGACGGTAGCGCGACAATAAGTATGAGTGAATCTTCCACATATACAATTAAAAGTCAAAACAAAAAACTATCCGTAAAAGTTCAGAACTTAGTTTCAATATTGAAACTTGCAGAGTCTAAGCAAAATAAATATTATGAAAATGGAAGCTGATTTTGTATTGTGGATTAAAGAGATCACTTAATGTTAAATCCTGGTTATCACAAATTTGCCATTTCAACTGCGCTTGCGCGCGGACTTAGCTTTTTGTGCTTTCTGCTTTAAGATTTCGTGTTGCTTGTTTATATTTAAGCTGAGCGAGAGTCCCACCAAATTAATGAATGCGATTAGAATATTTTCACAGCGACTTCGTGATATACTATATGAAACTACGGATATGAATAACTGATAATCTTAAGAGAAAAATGACACTTCAATATTTATTAGTTTGGAAATATTTATTTAACATAAATGTAAAACACGTTGTTTACTTCAAAAATGATTGGAATGTTAGTACAGAAATCCGTCTTTTGCGGATATTTTACGTAAGGCGTAAACAACTTAGTATTATACATTTTTATTTAGGTTGAGGGTTCGGCTTTGTATTAGAAGTGATGCTGAAATTCTAGTACGCTCTTCTGATGTTAAAAATTTGGTCTTGGAAAAAGGACAGACGATTCAGACACCGAATCCATTAATAATTAAGACGCAAAATTCAATCTTTACCGAGGCCTAAAAACTAAATCAGAAAAAACTTGTGATTTCTAATTTTTATCTTTTGCCATCTCATATTTATTACCAAATTTAAAATGTTTGTAATTAATTTAGCAAGAGTTTTGAAATCAGCTAAGTCCGCGCGCAAGCGCAGTTGAAATGGCAAATTTGTGATAACCGGGATTTAACGTCGAGTAAAGAAATCAAGAAGAGAGGCTGTTGCCATAAATGAAAACGGTTTAAAAGAAAAGGCGAAGCAACCGTATTTTAAAATGTATTAGATAAGAATAACGATTTGATCATGGAGCGTACATCATCATCATCTTCATGTCTCAGCTCATAAATATTATTACTTTATTCACTGTACAGTACTATTATCGTGCAGCATTTTATTATTACTACATACTGTGCATACCGTGTTTTATTTTATGTCTTTCCCTCCCATCGATCATTCATTTTGTGTATTTCATTACTTTATGTTGAATAAAACAGCTTTTTTTATTTTTTAAACACAGTAAAAGTTCATTTCTTTCTGCAAGAAACTATAATGTATAGTTAAGGAATGCTTTAAAGCAGTTTGAGGGGTGTTTACAAATGTCTAAAAGAACTTGTACGTTTCTAAAAAAATTGTATTCATACATTTTTCTACAACGCGAAATTTCGACTTACGCGAGGGGTTTTGGAACGCATCCCTCGCGTAAGTTGGGACTCGACTTAATTAAAAATGTAACGGGTGTTTTATGACTCATACCTTTCGTGCATTTACTCCCATATCCGGATGAGAGCGAATCACTCCGCACTCACATCCAGCTGATGATTGAAACGGAGATAGCAGAAGTTTGGAGGTCACCACGAAATTTCCCAGCATAATTTGAAGCTATTTGTTTCAATCACAATAACATAGAGCACCGTTGTCTGCTTAACCTCAACAGAGTCCGAAATGCAAACATAACCGGATCAATCACGCCGGACCACGACTTTTTCCCTCTTCGATTTTTCCTCCCTGACCCCGGGGATCAAGGGAAGCAAGTAAGGGTTAGTTGCCCCCGTGACCTCTGGGAAGACACGGGAGCAACTTTTTTCTCTTCAGCACGATCTCTGGGTGACTAAATCATCTGCGAAATTGAGATAAATCGAGATGGCTTCAAATGTTTATCCCCGCAATACTGGAGAGCTACGAAGACAAATTACAAAAAGATCGTACGAATTTTCACTCAATTATTTATATTTTTAACACACTTTTATTAGCTTCACCTGTATGTTTGTATCTCGTAACGGAATCTTGCAGTTCAAATTTCGCCCACTTCCTGCGATCGGATTCTTTTGAAATTTGCACGCGACCTCAGACCCGATGACAATGCAATATTCTATAATCAAAGTAATTAATTAACTCTTTTAATTGTTAGTTTAATCCAAGTTTAATAAATATTTCGGCATAAATCCAACAATGTGAAAAAGGAAAAATTTTAAAAAATACATTAAAAAAATGCTCGCAAAAATTATTTAAAAATATCTACAAAAACCTTTAATTTTTCTGCATCAGACAAAATTTGTTCCAATGTTCCAAGGTAATTAGAACATGAAATATTATTGTTTTTTACTAATTTCATGTCAAAATTTAGGTGCGCCTTCAATTGCAAATTCATTGCTGATCAGACCATTGTTGAACAAAACTTTTATTCAAATGCATCTCAAATTTTCAAAGTAATATAAATATGCTTTCCGCAACATACATCGATGACTCACAGTAGTTTCTCATCGGGGTGCCCTTGTCTTAACTTTAAGATATTACCTCGCACTCGTTTTATAAATAATTTCGTCGCCTGATAATTCTCCAACATGACTAAAAAACAGAAAAATAAAATAATAGTTTAAAAAACTAAAAGAAAAAAAAAACGCTTTTGCAGCAACATGAACTAAAAAGTGAAATATAATCTTTGGATGATAGTAGTTGACCAATCACTTAATTTTAATGCAATACAAAAAAGCGTGGGGGGCTTCCTATCAGTTGTCTTGAATTTCTTCCATTTGTTGTCCAAGCAAAAATGTAAATAGACAGCTTCCCATGCTTTTTTGTATTACATTAAAATTAAGTGATTGGTCAACTACTATCATCCAAAGATTATTTTTCACTTTTTAGTTCATGTTGCTGCAAAAGCGTGTTTTTCTAGTTTTTTAAACTATTATTTTATTTTCCTTTGTTGTTTGGATTCTTCCCTTAATGAAGGTTTACTTTGCATGTTGTATTTATTTTCTATTGCATTTGCATATGTTAGATACAATTCAGGATATACGAGTATACAAAGTTCTGGAGGCTATTGGCCCCCTCAGTTATCTTTGCCGAAAAATGAAACCATGTCCTCAGTTGTTATTTTCTTGTTACAGTTGTGTGTACATAGTCATTTGGATTTTTTCTCGCCTCTTAGATTTTTCTCACAAAAAGAATAAATTTTTGGTAATGGTTAACTATTTTTAACACGAGATGGTTAAAACTTCGTTTAGACTTTTAGAGCTATTAGGGACAAAAGTGTTTTTCAATGACATGTTACTTGGACTTTTCCCTCAACCTCTCAATACTCACTCCCAAAAGTTATGCAGGGGAATAAAAACTTTAAAGGATTAGAAGCCAAACTGAATTGATTGATTTAATATCCCTGCAGTGAAAACTACTTTTACCTGACCTTATGATGATGTTCTCAAAAATTAGGAGCAGATATTCTCTACCCTATATAAAAGTATTTTCCCCATAAATCTGAACTGGCTGAAATTATACATTGGAACCAAGGTTCAACATTTAAGAAGGGTTGTACATGTATATTGTATAATTAATGAAAACAATAAGAAAATTAAAAATCCAGTTTTCTGCTACAAAGGAGGAGATCGACTCGTGGCGACGCATCATCTACCATTGGTACTATGTAGCCATCAAGAACAACTAATACACAAGTTTAACAAATAAGCTTTAAAAAATCCAGTGTACAGGGTTCAGCAAATAACTCCCTGGTTTCAAAATTAAATATCTCGAAAACAAGGGACAATATTGGAATAAAATAAACGGTATGTTTATTGTGAAACCCATAAAAATCATGTACAGGAACTTGTAAATTAGTTTTAAAAAGTTCCAACAGGTGGCGCTGCACGCTGTTATTGCAATAAAAGTCTCTATAAATAGTGCTGCGAAGAGGTTGGACGATAATTTCTAGCATATATGTAAGCATATCTGATAGACTAAACTACTGCTGAAACAACAAACCTCTTCACAGTACTATTTATAGAGACTTATATTGCAATTACATTGTGCAACGCCACCTGTTGGCAATTTTTTAAATTACCGAGTTCCAGTATATGATTTTAATGGGTTTCACAATCAACATACCGTTTATTTTATTTCAATATCGTCCTCTGTTTTCGAGATATCTAATTTTGAAATTAGGGAGTCCTTTGTTGGACACCCTGTAATTAGGAATATTCTATGCAGTAGGAAACTTAGAAATAACATCTCGTAGCACAGTTTTTGCAGAAAAAAAACCAAAGATTATTTTTTACTTTTTCGCCACGGATCAATTTCCTGTTAAACAAAGCTTACAGCACTCCAAACTTGTTGAGAAAACCCCGATCCTTAATTGTGACAGCATTTGATATCAGTTTCACATTCACTGTGATAAAGCACATTTAAATGGATCATTCACACGTCCATTCGGCCACACCCGCTCAGAAATAACACAGAATTCAGCCGTTTGGGGAGGAAAATAAAAACCAGGGGAAATCCAACTCGATTAGTGATTGGGTTCAACTTTCGCAGCAAACAATCGCACTTATTAATTATTATGCTCTACTCTTAGTAATTTAATTTCCGGGTTGACAGGAAAGAAAAAAATAAAGGAGTGGATTTACTTTTACCGCCAGTATAGCCAACGGGAAAACTTAGCTTTCTGTGGTAATATGCCGACCCTTTTTACTTTTTATTATTCTCAATATTGAGATCAGTTTTTGTGTAAATCAACATAGAAGGTTTTGTGAGATGAACTTTCTTAAGGGGCGTATTCAGAAGACGTTTTTCTTATGGAACCCCCCCCCTCCTCATTCACCAGAGCACTTGGTCCAGAACCATGCTTTGTTGACAAAATTGCTTCAGTAAAAACTAATTGAGGTACTTGAAATTAAAAATTATTTGTTAAATCATCTGTCTCCAATCTCCCTCTTTTTTCTCTCTCTCTCTTTCTCTCTCTTTCCCTCTCCCTATATATAGATAGGGTAAGTGACTAGTTATGGGCAAGTTTTTCTTGTATTTTAAATATTAAGTTGATAATCAATATTCCAGGCACACCACTGGTGCATTCCCAAAATAGCATCTTTTAAGAATACCCTAAATGCATTTTTTTTCCAAACAAGTTGTATCTATGTTTGGAAAAAAAATATTCAAAAAAGAAAAAAAAAATGCAATTTTTAAAACTTTGAATTGTTTCTTTCTTAAGGGGCTGACATTGCTATTTCTTATCCAGATCGCAGTTTTATTGGTATATTCTCATTCCTTAGTCTTTTCCCTTTATCATAAAGGTATATTTCAGCCATTGATTAAGGTACTGGAGACTATAACTGGAACTATAACTGGGGCTAACCTACCCTTGGGCAGCGCTTGTATGGTGTAATTAGGATCTGCGCAGCCTTCGCAATATTGTCAGGTTAGGTTTGCCCCAACTATAGTCAAGTACTCTTAAGTGTTTCAGTTATGTGCATATATGACCACATTTTGTAAAGCTTTTCTTACTCAGAATTATTATTTAGAATTGATGATGAAAAATGTGCTAAATTTGACAGACGATAAATAAAAAAATGCAATCAGTAAAACAGTTCTATTTATTTTTTCATCAACTTTTAAAAAGCGAAAAGTGAATTATTCATTTTTTAGGTTTAATGTTGTTGGAATTGCAAAGTTGAAATTTGGTTATAATTGTCAGAAAAATAAGTGTTTTAATTTGTTTGAATACTTATTTCTAAAAATAATCGAATTTAGCTAGCATGACCATTACTAGTTTTTAGTTTGACCGTAGCTGAGCGAGTGCAACCATTACTGACTTATGTGTTCATCTTTACTAATAATAAAGCTGAATGTCTGGATCTTTGTCAGGATGACTGTGACGCGCATAGTGCCTAGACCGCCCGACCGATTTTCATTAAAATTTGGCACAGAATTAGTTTTTTTGCATAGGGGTGTGCACTTCGAAGCGATTTTTCGAAGATTCGATTTTGTTCTTTTTCTATTCCAATTTTAAGAACATTTTACCGAGCAAAGTACCGTAACATGGGCGAGGAAATGACCATAGCAAATTGGCGAGAAATTCATCGTCCATTATTTGTAAATATAAAGCGGAACCTAATGACCTTTCAATTTTTTACTAAAGGCAAAACCTTGCGGGTACCACTAGTATTCAATAAATTAATTCCTTGAACTTCGAGACATTAAAGGTAAATTATGCAGGTATATGTTTCCAGGTATCCATATTTTATTCTTTAAAACATTTTAAAGTTAAAAAATAGTTACTAGTTCCGGTTCGCGATTTACGGTTTAATAACCAGCCGTTTCTATAAGGTATCGGTACACTAGTAGATCTGTTTATTTTCATAGTTAGCGAAAAATTTGGAAACTAACTTCTAAAACTATTTGCTATTAAATTAACATATGATAGAAACAGTTTAATTTCATCTTTATTTTTAGGTAGCTTCGTTTTGTGCAGTAAATGACCACAATTCAAAAAGAATACAGTCTACTCTTTTTAATTCGGAACACGCTTAAAACGAATTTACTGCGAAGACTAACTGCATTTACGATCCCTGTTCTATAACTACGGTTAAGACGAATTAATTTTAAAAATCTCTTTGAGTTTATTTTAACGAGGTTTGACTGTAATTAGACATTTAAGTTTCAGAAGGAACTTGAAAAGCCTTCTTTATATATATATATATATATATATATATATATATATATATATATATATATATATATATATATATATATATAAGCCCTGTTTTAAAACGGGCATCCAGGAAAAACTTCCTTTGATTGTTGAAGTGGCGTTTAGTATGAAGCGGAATATAGTAAATAAACCAAATAAATCAGGAGTTTCTTTCTTTCTTTTTTGAGGTCCCTTTAGCTAATTAAGCAAGTTTGTTAAAAAGAAATAAATGACTTATTTAAAATCAGCATCGGAGACGAAGGGCTGGAGAGGGAATTTCTAAAAAGGTTACAATTCTTAAAAGTTTAGAAAGCCCTGATCTGAAGCCCTGTTTTATATTTTTTATTTTCCTCGTCTCACATGTTAATGTGTTCTACATCGTGAATTCATAAATTTGCCTTCGATCAAAGTTTCCTGGCTGAAATTGCTCAGTAAATTTATATTTAACATGGAAAAAAATCCCATCAAATGTTAAAAATAACACCACTAACACACCACCGCCAGCATTTCTAATATCTAATCCCATTTTCCTGTGGATACAACTCGTTGATGGCACCATACGATCCCATCCCTACATCGATTTCGAAGACTGGAGATTTCCATCCGATATCTGGGTTAAAAACATAAACCGAAAAGGAAAGAAAAAAAAATAACCCTTCACTTGTGAGCATTCAAAATGATCCATTAACCCTCTTCTTTGATTGACAAAGTGTCGCCTTCGAATGATGCAAGAAGAGGGTGACTCAAGGGGGGTCGTCGAGAGTCGGATGTGGGTCAGCGGCGTGAAGGGCTCTTTGCATAACCTTAAAAAAAGTGGGAGAAAATGAGGAAAAAAAAATATTAACGATGCCATAAACCCGCTCTCTTCAGTAAAGGGGTGAGCAATAAACGGACAAGTAGATCACTTTAGTTATTAGGACTCACGCGTTCTAAATTGCGGCGTCCGACCGTTTTATGACGTGTCAACAGACTGAGAATATTTTGCTTTTCTAAATTATGCATATTCGGCAAGGGAAATGGGACATTAGATCGGCATGTGTTGATGTGTAAGATATTCATCTTAAAAGGTGGGAAACGTGGCCAATAAATGAGCGCTTGAGAACAATTTAATTTTTAGAAATTCCAAATACAGTAGACGTCGTTTAATGTGATCACTTTTTGACAAATACAATTTGATAACAATAACCGACTGATAACAATAACCGAAAAGAATCCAGGAGACACAAAATAATGATTTTTTTTTTCAACTAAGGTGCATTTATTTTGGCAACCTCAAATTAAAATCATAACGACTCAACTGAACGCAGTTTAAAATTATAAATTATTAAATTAACAGAATGGAAATATCTGAATTATAGAAAGTTAAATCTAAATTATGCAATTTTTAATCACATAGTAATAGGTGAAGTAAAATATGCCCGTTTTCCCTGACATTCGTAAACTTGTTTTTTAAATTTTAATTTAACTTCGCTTTGTTTTCAATCTCTGTACAATTCTTCAATAGTTTACAAAGTAATGGCAACAATGGAGGTCATACATCAATGCCTGCAACATGTCCAGCGACTGAATTTTTTTAGGTGCAAAAGAAAGTTTTCTTAGGGGGAGTCTGGTCACTGGGGGCAAAATTTCTGTAGCTTCATTCCTAGAAAAAATTTGAACTGCTATTGAAAACCACAAAATGCTACAAAGAAAGTTAGTCTCGTCAGGGTTTGCCTATGTATTTCTGTTAATTGAGGAATAAAAACGGGGAAAAAATTGAAAGTTTATGAAAAAGTGCTAACAATAAACGAAGAGGCTGATTACAATATCCGACTTTTTTAACGTGTGTTAACATACAAGTGTTCCGGGACTTCATGATTCTGATAGCATTAAGCGAATGATAACATTAACCGTGATCACATTAAGCGGCGCCTACTGTATTTTGTTTTTCTAAATAGGCAAGTTGGAACCTATTAAATGCTCCTATTTTGACTCTTGGATATTGTTAATTGACCCTCGAAACTAAAAAATTCGCCATCACCGAATTTTAAAACACCATGATTGATTTTTAATGAATTTTTGAAAATCCACGCGCAGAAGTGCGCTCTTCTGAAACGTCACGAGCTTCCGTCACAGCGCACTAATGGGCAGCCTTCCGCCGAAGATCCCTTGTTTTCGCTACGGACATTTTGAGCGCGCTGATATTTTTATTTTTTAGAAATTCAATAATCCTTTTGAACACACTATGGTCACACTGCCACCTGACGTCACTATAGCTTGAACTTTAAAAATTAATTTTAAAAAAAAACTACTTATCGTATCGCAAAAATTTTCATACATGTTACTCTATCATATAAAAATGAAATTGAAAAATCGAAAACTTCCCTATCATGCATATTCGGTAAGGGAAATGGGGCATTAGATCGGCATGTGTTGATGTGTAAAATATTCATCTTAAAAGGTAGGGAAATCTGACCAATCAATGAGCGCTTGAGTACAATTTAATTTTTAGAAATTCGAAACATTATTTAAAATTGGCCTTAGGGGCACAATGCAAAAAGATATTGTGCAATTACAGTAAAATCCCTCTAACGGGGAAAGTAACGGGACAATTTTTTTTTTTGTCTGCAATAGAGGGGTGTCCGCAGGATAGGGATTTAATAATGTTAATTGCCTTGAAATCAGGGAATCAAAAATTGTCCGCATAAGAGGGACATTCGCATTTGGGTGGTGTCCGTTAGGAGGGGTTTTACTGTATTTTGAAAAAGAATGAAAGAAAAAACTAGAGGATGTTTTATGACTCTGTTTCGGGTTATTTTTTTCAAGTTTTTAATTTGATTTCAGAGAATTCTCGTAATTGTGAAAAGGCTGAATAATTTTTATTTATTTATTTATTTATTTTTGAATCTGATTGAAATGAGAGAGGGAAACAACTGATATTAGTATCGATATTTGTTATTTACTTCAGGACGAATTTCTTGTTTAATTTAGAAAAAAATCGCATTTTATCGATGAGTCACATCTTATGAATCCCTTTAATGAATGCTTTTCAAATCGCATTTGTGGTGCTTGTTGTTGTTGTAGTCGAATAGTAATAAAATGCACTGATAGAAATGGGGTTGTTTCCATCAGTCAACAGTACTACTTTTAGTCACTGAAGTGGATAGAATGAGCATAAAAGAAAAAAAAAAAAAACATGGAGCGAAGAAAATCTTTTAATTTCAAAACGTTTCGTTTTTAATTAATTTTTTAAAATGTCCGATTTTGTAAACAAGGCGTGGTCTTTATGACGTCACAAATGATGTCCTTTGGTGCTACTCCACTGGCACGCTGAATGTCTACCCTTGCTGTCTACCGCGTTTCCAGGTTATGATAATTCAGAAGCGAATTTAAATATTGCGTTCTACGCTTGCTATCAACCGTATCGTTGCCAATACATATGAGTAAAGAAGCGAATTAAATATTGCGCTCTGCGCTAATGGTATCAATGAATGGCATTTCATCACTTGTGATATCGTGTGCAGAAGCGTAAAAAATGAAAGCGCATCGATTAAAATAATTTTTTGAAACTATTAAACCTAGTCAAATTATTTAAAAAATGGTCAGATTCTATTTTTTAAGCATACTCTTTCAGAAAAAATACTTTTAAAATTTCGGAAACGACCCATTATATGGTTCCAAAGGTATGCCCTAATATCGTCCCCTCAGAGCAACAGTAAAATATCGAAACCCACGAATAACAGTTAGATACCTTACTATTGCTCCGAGGCGACGATATGAACAATGCTTTAATTTCTTACACGTTTGCGTCCCAACATTTCATGTTCATCAACTCTTAGAATTATTATTCCATATTGTCACATCTGTGATTACCAATAATTCTTTCCTAATACCAGCTAATTGTATTCTTTCCTATTAGCAAACTTAGTTTACCGCAGTCAACATTTTTTAAAATACTGATACTCTTGCTCTGTAACATTAAAATTAATTTCGGTACTAGGAAGCAGGATTCCCAAAAATATTTCTCAGGTCGTCTCTGAATCTAGTTCAAGCGGGAGGCATCCGCCGTTTAAAGATTTCCATAAAAACTAGCAATTCCTAACAATTCCAATAAAATGTATTAATAGCATTATATGTCCAAATGTCAAATGTAATTTTTTACACCCTGCTATAGTATTTAAAAAATATTGTTGCATTTTCTCCTTCCAAAAAAACTGAGTTTTGCACCAAACAAAATACTCCTTCACTTAAAGAGGGCAAAAATTAAGTTTATTTTTTATCTACATACACACACACACATATAGGAAGGGGGCACGAAGTTAGCATTGCACCACATTTTATTTTTTAGAATATTGAACTTTAAAAAAAGTAGTAAAAGGATTATTTCTCCATTTTGTTAACAATTTTAAAGTATTCATTTTCTTCTCATTCTTACTCTCTCCCTCCCCCGTATATTGTTTTAGTCTGCAGTGCAATAAATTATAGAAACCTCGCGATGTTATGAAATAAAAAGTGAGTTTTTAAACATTCAAGACTATTTTTCAGTTTCAAAAATCTCACTACTTTTATTAAAACAATTTATTTAACTTCCCATTTCTGACTGCAACGTTACCCCACGAAACCACTTTGAACCAGGTTAATAATTCAGTTTAAATGGTTTTGGAATTATTTTTCTTTGAGCTTTTGATAATCATAAAATACTTTAAGCGTTTTGCTACATTTTGATGTCAATAGATGCAATAACACTAGTATGAGCGGAGTAGTTCGAAATAGAGATATTGTAGGTCAGTGTTACTATGAATGAGTGTATTAGTCGTACATCAGTGACTTTAACTTCAACCTCTGATTCGAAAACAATTATCATTCGAATAGTCAACCTATTACATCTCTGTCCACCATGCTTGTTTTACTTTGGTCCTGGGATCAAGGTGCAACAGCTTCAAAGCTAAACTTTAATTATTAGTTCTTTAATCTTTCAACTCCAGCTATAGTCAACAAGCGATTTAGTAATTGCGTACCGGCAAACATCAATTGACGATTCATTTTTTTAAACTAATTGTTATACACGGCTGTCGCTAAAAGATGCAGATATCCATCACTAAAACTTCCAAGTGAACTGGTCACATTGTCTGCGAACCATAAATCAATTTTTCGTGCATCTATTTTAATATTTATAGCATTTATTTTTCATTGTTCCTATTACATAAACATCATACCGTGGAAAACAACACGAATAAAAACGTCATTTTTTTCTAATTTTGTTATTATCTCTTCTCTGATTTCTGCATAATAGTTTTGTTTTAGTATTTGTTCCTAATATTTTTGTATTTTCGAGTTCAAAAGAGTTCCCGATGAGTACAGCGCTATTAATAGATTGTGTTTAGTAGGGTCTGATGGGGGAAAGTGGTCAATGGGGTAAAGTGGTCATACGTCAAATAAATGACTTTAGCTTGGAAATAAATGTTCGAATGAATGTGAAAATTTTATTTTAGGTTCGGTGAGTTAGAAACTACATTTTGAACACAAAATTTCAAAACTGGCAAAATTTTATTTGGTAAAAAAAATATTTTGTGTAAATATGGAAATTTTAAAAATCTAAACACCTCTTTTAACTTCTTTGGGAAATTTTGTTTGTTAGAATTATGAACAGATTGACGGCACAGGAAGCTTCCTACATGTCGTAAGATCGCTTACTCATTAGCAGTTAGCTGAATATATTTTAGATAATTTTTTAGAACAATTTCAGTAAGATGGGGTAAAGTGGTCATAATATTAGGCTAAATGAATATTGATTTTCTAATGTCACTTTATAGTTAAGTATAAGGCAGATATAAATTAAATATTAATTTCACTTAATATGTATTGTTTTTACAGTAAGTAGGGTTAAATATACGAGTATATACGCATGCATACGCATATACTCGTGTAAGCGCGTATATAAACGTATTCACATAAATGCATCAATAAATAGGTATATGGGTATCTGCGATATGGGTTTTTTTATCTATGCAGATATACATTCGACTATACACGTATATACTAGCTTTCACTCGTATGTATACGAACACTTATATACTCAGGTAGACACGTATATACACCTACGTACTCGAGTAGACACTTACATACAAGCATATGATATACAAGTATACAGGGTGAGTTTAAGCTTTTGGGAAAATTTATAAAAGGTGTAGAGGGGAGGATAAGAAGTAAGAATAATAAGGAGCATATGGTTACAAACACAATGTTGACGCACTACATGCACGCAAAGCCAAATACTGATGGATGCAAAACAAGTTACAAATTTGTTACACTAAGACAATTTTACACAACATTTTAGATCGTAAGAATGTTTTAAAGCGATTGAAGAAATCTGCGGCTTGCAGCTGTAATACAGGCGTCGTAATCACAAAGACCTCTCTGTTTTAATAACGAGACTTTTAAAAACTTTCATCCGTCACTGCGCCTTTGTTGCGATGCGTGTATTAGGGGTACTACAGGCTGTAACTTTTAACAAAAGCTCTAAATATTTCTTAAAAACAAAAATTTTGAGTAAAATCAATCTTTGTGTAAAAAATTTGTGACCTGTTTTGCATCCATCAGCTTCTGGCTTTGTGTGCATGTTGCGCGTCAGCGACCATAAGCTCCTTATTATTCTTTGCATTTTATCCTCCCCTCTAACACCCCTTAGATTTTTGCTCCAGAGCTTGGATTCACTCTGTAGGCATACATGTATATAAGCGTATATACTCTTGTATACTTATATGTACTGGTGTATACACGTAAATAGACGTATATACATATTTTCAGGTATATAATTCTGTTTACACGTATACATACGTATATAACCATGCTTCCATATATACATGTATCTACGTGAGTAGATACGTACAAACACGCACTGGATGCATCCACGAATTAACTCGTGTATACCCGTATATACATTTATGTACACTTGTGTATGTACCCAAATATGTACAGGTGTACACCTGTACATATATGCGTATATACATCTACTATACACGTATATATTCAGATATGCACGTGTATACTCGAGATACAAGTGCATAAATGCATATGACGTTCGTTTATACGCGCATATACACGTGACACGTTTATAAACATGACACATATATACTCGTGTAGATACGTCAACACTCCTTTAGGTAATCACGTATACATGCTTATATACTCGTGTATACACGTATATACCTGAGCAGGCACGTGCATGCATGCATCTGATATATGCATGTATCTACTCATATATGAACATGTTTACTTATGTTTACACGACACGTATATACTCGTGTATACACACATATATTAGTGCATATACTTGTAACCAAAGAAATAACTGAAATATACAAATATTAGGGTTATTTAATGTGGTTTTGCATTTATTTTTAACTATGACCACTTTACCCCATTATATGACCACTTTCCCCCATCCCATGGGGTAAAGTGGTCATAAATACAAAGGGAAAATAAAGTGTTGTAAAACTAATTAAATCGATATTTTTTTTTCTAAACTTCAATGTACTGTGTTCTTTAATAATGCAATGTAAAATAACAACAAAAAAAGTTGAAGTGTTTAAATAATTTGTTGTATTTATTATCCACCAAAGTTGAAAACCTACGATTTTATGACCACTTTACCCCACCAGACCCTAGATTGTATTCTTTTCATTCAGGCTTGAACAATGACCACTAGTTCTCGTCATATAGTTGGAAAGCTAGTTTTTATACATTTAGAACGCTCTAAATCATGTTTATATCGTAATTTTGTAACTTTTCTCAACAGTTTATTTTACTTTTGTTTAATATTTACAACAATGGGGTCGTTTCCAAAATTTTAAAAGTATTTTTTTTTTCTGAAAGAGCAAGTTTAAAAACATAGGATCTGACCATTTTTTAAATAATTCGGCCAAGTTTAATATTTAAAAAAAAATACTTAAATCGGTGCGCTTTTATTGTTTACGCTTCTGCCGATGACATCACAAATGATAAAATGCCATTCACTGTTGCCATTCGCAGAACGTAATATTTAGTTTGCTTCTTCACTCACGTGTACTGGCAACGATAGGGTTGATAGCAAGCGTAGAGCGCAATATTAAATTTGCTTCTTGATTATCATAACGTGGAAACGCGGAAGAAAGATGCGCCAAAATGCATCATTTGTGATGTCATCAAGACCACGCCTTGTTTGAAAAATCGGACCTTTTAAAAAATTAATTAAAAAATAACTGTTGAGAAAATGAAAGTATTTTCTGGGTCCATGTTTTTTTTTTCTTTTTTTTTTTTTCTCATTCTACCAATTTCAGTGACTAAAAGTAGTACTTTTGGCTAAAGGAAACAACCCCATTACCTCTTACATTTAAATTTACCGCAAATAAATCACGATGAAAATCTTCTGCTTTACTTATACATAAAACTTTTCTGTAGAAAACTCTTCTTTATTTTATTTTGTTTATTTATGTTTGAGGGAACATTTAAATAAGGAGCGAAATGTTTTCACTACTTTTTAACGGAACGAGGTATAAATAATTTATGGAATAAAAATGTTTTAAAGTACCATGTTTTTAAAATGAACTAAAAAGTATAAAATAATATCTCTAAACTTCATGTAGATTTAAAGCCCTTCGACAGTTTGATTTTCTTACAGATTGTCTGGAAAATTTGTGATTGCGAGTTTTAATAGCTATCAAAATACTTATAAGCTGTAAAAGGAAAAATATGAGGCGCACGCAACAGACAATTAATGCATTTATAATTTAACTAGCAATTTTATCGCTCTGAAAATAGTATAAACTGAGGTGTAAGTTTTTTCATTGCTAACCTTTCTTTACACTTATATATGGATTATACGCCCCAGGTTTTTCCTTTTAAAGCTCACAAGTATTTTGATAGCTATTTAAAACTCACAATTGCAAATTTGCAAGACAATCTGTAAAAAATTATGAAACTACAAGGGGCTTTAAACCCATATAAAGCTTAGAGAAATTATTTTGTACTATTTAGTTCATTTTAAAAACGTAGTACTTTAAAACATTTTTATTTCGTTATTTTCTGCTTTTTAGTCTACATTCCCAGAAAAAGTCATAAAAGAAAAAAGCATGAAAGAAGGCTTAGTAGATCTTAAAAATATCGCGAAAAAAGAATCAAAAATAAATATAATTTAATAAATATGGAAAAATTAAAATTGGAAAGTAATGTGAAGAAAACTGTTTTTAGGTCGGTGTGCCCCCCCCCCCCTCGTCCTCCCCTAACAACTTTTGAGTGCATAGTCCAAATCAAACATTTTTTTTTGTTAGAAAGATCTCGGTGTGGACACCTCATTCCCATATTTCATTTTTTGATTTGAACAATTTTTCGTTCAATTTTGAACAGTTCAAAAAAAAAAAAAAAAACAAAAAACAAAAAACAGAGCCTACGGGGAAGTTCAAAGCAAATATAGATTCCGAACTTAGAGGCGAATTTGCTTCAAACAAACTTCATAGGAAAAAGTTTTTTTTAAAAGAGCATGTATAGAAAATATTTTTTTATTATTATTTGAATAATTTTCCTTTAATTTTGAACAGTTTAAATCCCTTAGCATTATAACGAATAATAAAAATTGTGTTTTGTTCAAAATCTGATAGAGGCGGAAACTTGCAGAGGGACTTTGTACTTAAAGGGTTGTGATACGTTCGATACATCATTTTTGGGGGGAAGGGGGCACAAACGCTAATTTTAAACTTTGAAACAAAAGGTTTAATTTTGTCGAACGTGAACTCCATTATGATTTACTGTGATATCATTTGAAAACTAGTGGGTTAGACCAGTTTTAGTAGATTAATTAAATAGTTAAAATTTCGTAGATTTTCGTAGATTTGACCGGTTGTAGCTCAAACGATTATTTTTGAGAATGCCGTTTACAGTTACCGTTTTGGCGCCAATTCAACTTTGAATACTTCGAATATTTCAAAGCTTGTAGCTTGTTGAAAAATGCAACTATCTCGATGGAAATAGTTTCATTTTATAGGATTTTGTCTGCTCCTTTCAAATGTGTTCTTATTTTGGGTGTGGAATTCTTAGGAATTTCAAAAATCGGTCTTAAGCTCAGATTTTTTTTTTTTTTTAACTCATTTTTCTTCTACCGAGTTACGGTAACGAATTGGACATGATAATGGGTGGTTCTGTGCTCCACTCAGTAGCATTACTATGGGGTCTAGCGCCCCTGGTGAGCGAAAGAAATTGCGCCCCCCCCCCTAGGGTCGCTCACATGGGAAGTCACCGGAGGTCATTGTGACCTACAATTTTTTTTATTTTTTTTGGAACATTTTGATTAGTTGATTCGACAAATAAGAGGCAGTATACTAATTTTTTTTCTTATTTTCATTTTTGGAATTGTTTTCAATGATCCCAATGTTCCTTCTCAGTAGATGTTATGTGTCTCTAGCTCTTTTTTTTTTTTTTTTTTTTTTTGAGCAATGTGTGTAGGAGTGTGTATGTGTGTAGGAGTGTGTATGTGTAGGTGTGTCTGTGTGTAGGTGTGTGTATATATGCGTGTGTGTGTGTAGGATATGAACGCAACCTGGAGACGGTTTTCTCTATAGGAGCAGCATCGTGAAGCGGCCGGTCGACGGTGATGCTGCAGAGGGTGCTGGCGGGAAAATAAAATCAGCGTAACGCCAAAAACTGTCAAATGAGAACAATAAGCAATCGTGTGTCTCTAGCTCTTTTTTTGAGCAATCACGATTGCTTATTGTTCTCATTTGACTGTTTTTGGCGCTACGCTGATTTTATTTTCCCGCCAGCACCCTCTGCAGCATCACCGTCGACCGGCCGCCTCACGATGCTGCTCCTCTTGCGAAAACCGTCTCCAGGTTGCGTCCATATCCTACACACACACACGCATATATACACACACCTACACACAGACACACCTACACATACACACTCCTACACACATACAGACGCTCATGCCTGCACACTGACACAAACCTACATACAAGAACGCCAATACGCACAGGAAGCACTGCATACACAACACGCACATACATGCATACATACTCACACACACACACACGCACCCACACACATGCGCCTACATAAACACACACGCGCATAACATACACACACACGCTTGTGATTGCGAAAAACATAATTTGAATTTAAGATGCCAAAAATTCAATTTAATATATTTTCTTTCTTTCTTTTTTTTTTTTTTTTGCGAGATATTTTTTTTCTTTCTAAAGCATTTTTCAAATTCTATGATCAAAAAAGAAAAAAAAAAATCTTTAAAAAGTTTATTTTTTTAATCAGTTGAAATGCCGCCCCCTGACTGCTGCGCCCCTGGCGAGAGCCACTCCTGCCGACCCCTAGTTACGCTACTGGCACCACTTGGGGTCTTTTAACACCCCCTTTCGTTTGGCAGATTATTTCAAATTCACCCTGTACATAGATAACAATTGTATCGCTCTGCAAATAGTTTAAACTGAGATATAAGTTTTTTCATTCATAGCTTTTCTTTACACTTATAGTTATGTAATACTATAATTTGCGCCCCATGTTTTCCTTTTAAAGCTCACAAGTATTTTGATAGCTATTAAAACCTCACAATCACAAATTTTGCAAACATTTTGTAAGAAATTCTGAAACTGTAAGGGGCTATAAATCTAGAGAACTCATAGAATTAAATCAATATTAAAATTAGAATTTCATTTTAAATCTTAGAGGAATTTTTTTATACTTTTTAGTTCATTTTGAAAACATGGTACTTCACAACTTTTTTATTTCATTAATTATTTTTTGCTTTTTAAAATTGTGTGTCTGAAATGTTCTATCAATTCTAAATACTTCGATCAGACGGTTAAATAGACGATGGCGGAGTTCAGTAAATTTATTCAGTCGATAAAATAAGCTTAAACAATAAACTGCACCATAAATAACATTGTAACCCTAAAAAACATTTAGCTTTATTTAAATCGCTATGTAGTACAACCATGACCGCAACCATGGTTGTATGATTGAATTTTGGTAACCAGGTGATTATTTAACTTAAGGTCATTGTTTAATGGTCATTTGTCAATCTTTACTAATAATAAAGCTGATTGTCTGCCTGTCTGGTTCTCTGTGACGCGCATAGCGCCTAGACCGTTGGGCCGATTTTCATGAAATTTGGCACAAAGTTAGTTTGCAGCATGGAGGTGTGCACCTCGAAGCAATTTTTCGAAAATTGGATTTTGTTCTTTTTCTATTCCAATTTTAAGAACAATCCCGAGCAAAATTATCATAAGATGGACGAGTAAATTATGAAATTATCATAACGTGGAACCGTAACCTGGGCAAGCGAATTGGCGAGAAATTCACCATATATTATTTGTAAACATACAGACTAACCAAAAGACATTTTAGTTTTCTACTACGGGCAAAGCCGTGCGGGTACCACTAGTGAGAAATATTTGTAAAAAAATTTTGAAAAAGGTGCACTTGAATCAAACACATGGAGGAGTAAAACTTTGAACGGTAAATTTCTCATTTCGAACTCAACTGCCGATACGACTTACGGCAGAATAAAGCTTATTAATCATAATTTTTAAGTGGATGGATTTTTTTTACCTTTAATAAAATGAATTTGGTGATAGGCTTTCACATATTAATGAACAATATTACTTTTCATATTGAATGAACCTCATTCGAAGGGTTCAATTTTGAAATACACAAGCTACTGTTTTACGCTGGAAACGCCTAAATTAAACGCTTGAAACAAAAAACACATGCAACTTAGTATACCTTGAAGCAAACTTTAATATCATTCATGATTACAAAGTCGGAATCCATGTTTTTGGATTTAACATAATATAAAGTTTGACATGTTTCAAGTTACTTAGATCTTTGACATTTTTTCATCAACATCAATTTCTGTTAAAAGTCTCTTGGCCACTGCTGATGTGATTCGACATCGCAGTGTTTCCCAGGGAGCACCGCGAGGAGGTGGACTTCTGTCACTCCCCGTGGGGGTCGCCCCTCCACCCGATGTTTTCCCCTTTTTGCGACCCCCGAGCCGAGATGGCATTGGCTCATTTGATGGTGTTTTAAGTTCTTTAATCAAGTTTTCATAGTTCCGTTATACGTCAAGGCAGATATTCAACCTCAAATTTCAACCAGAATCTTGATCTGTGAGGATATTTCTTCCTTGTATTTTAGCTTTAATTTGTGCTGCACAGGAATGCACCAATGTTCTTAGTTTCCGAAGATTTTTGTATTAAATTATGCAAATAATTGTGAGTTTAGAAAAAAATATTATCAAAAGCTGATTTAACCGCTAGGAATGACACATCAGATGACCAATGTCTGGAGGCTTTTATGATTTTTTTTTCTCTCGACATTTTGTGAAAGTTTTAACGTTTCTTGATACACTCGAAAAGATGGCAAAGATATACAAAATCGATTTTTCTTTCCAAAAAATGTTCGAGCAGTTAGTCCTCCTAGCACGTCTTCTAATTCTACTTTGGAAAATATTGTTGAATGGCTATATTACAGTGCTGTCAATAGTTCTCGTTATGATGTGAGAGTCTGAAAGTCACTGGATGTTGTTTTATTTGACATGGCTGAAACGGGACGCATTTTATAGGTTGTGATTTCCAGTGGATTTTTTTGTTTGTTTGAAATTTATTAGTGATCTTTCGAAATTCATATCGATATTGATGAATTTTTATTCCGTTTTCATTCTTTTGAAGTTTTGCAAGTTTTTCGCTTGTCGAAGAGAGAGGGATAACTATGCAGAGATTAAGTATGATAATTTTTAGATGTCCTTGTTTCGATGGCTTTATAATATGCTTTTGAAGAACAGTCAATCTTAATTTTCTTTCTTTTTTATAATTATGACTGAGTTGTTGAAGTTTATGATCTCTGTGTTGCATGGAGTAGAACAGTGCTTTTTCCGGAGTCTTATTGCATTAAATGATGCACCAAATAAAGCGAAAATTTAAATACAGCGGTCTTCAAAGCTGTTTTAATCCCCTTCCGTAATTGCTCTGTATTTGGGAGGAGAGATCCGTAATTTCCACTTGATTGTGAATTGGCCGCATTGATTTCAATGGGTATGCGCCTTTTCATGTGGTGATTGAATCCCATGAGGGAATGATCTGCAGCGTCCTTGTAGGCATTTATGTATTTTTGCAGCTTGTGAAAGTCTTGACCATCTGCTGCAATGACAAGAATACTGTCATAGACAAAATCAGGAAGGAGCTCCGGGTTTTGAGGTTTGGAATGGGTCGAAGTTGACTTGATTTGATCCATTTTGCACCTAAAAGAAAGCACGTCCATTAAAAATCAAATCTTCAAAATGCCTTAGTTACGATTTTTTAAAAATAAATTACTCATATTTTTTTTTCCTTCCAATAAATAGTTGCATTATTAGGTACAACAATTTCTATTTTTAAAATTACTTTCGAGATGCATTAAAAACGATTGTATAGATTCGCCTAGTCATGGAGGGAGCAAGTGCAGTCATTGGCATAGCAAAAGCTGACCCAAAAAGATCCCAAGTCACATGACTCAACAGCGACGAATGGTTGACCCGTTTTGCGTGAAGCAAGCGAAAGAAACCTGATTTCTTCCAATGCTTTTCTTTAAAATCCGTCACGTGGCTTGAGGTCTTTCTTGGCTTCACAAATGAGAGCTTCCACTCCCTCCATTTTATCTTTTCTCAATGGCCTAGTCTATACCTACAGCACGCCCTAGTGCGGTAATTTTTTGAAAAACTTTCTTTGCAACATAACTCTGCATATACTACCGTGTGCAGGTAAAGGGCAGTAACTGCAAATTTTTCATTTTTTTTTTGCATTTTTGTCATCTTTTGTACGCCATATTTTTTTTACAAGCTCGCTTATTTGGTTTCCGCTAAAAACAAGACGAAAAAAAGATGTCTAATTCCAAGATGTCCGAATGGTTAGTACTGAATCCAACACACATTTCTTCAAATAAACGCGTTTTGGATTCCATAATTCATACTAACAATAGGAAACGTTGGAATCTGACATTCTTTCTTTGCTTTGTTTTCAACGGTCAAAATCACTAAAGAATAAGCAAACGAGCTGATGTGTGCATCACATGACTTCCTTTTACTCCAATTTAATGTCATTTTCCCATTATTGGCAATTTTAATGTGCTTCAATAGTTTACTCTCTACATATCACCAACAGTGACCAAATCGAAACCAGATTTTTTTAAAAAAATCGCCAAGTTGGCGACAAAACTTGGCGACAAAAAGACTGGCGATATATCGCCAAGTTTCCGCCAAATTACAGCACCACTTGAGTTTACATCGAAATTAACATTGATTTCCCCCCAAAAAGGGGCAAAAGACCTCCTTAAGTTGAAATTTGGTACGTGGACTCCTAGTGGAGTCTAGTTGTGCACCTTCCCTTTTGGTTGCATTCGGATGTTCCTAATCCGCCATTTCTGATTTCCTCGCCAACTTTGGCGGAACCAATACTTTATATTACGCAAATCGACCAAAAATATATTTAAAGCAATTTAAGTCAAAATATTTTTTTTAACTCATATTCCCTGTTAGTAGACGAATCATAAAAACAAATTTTGACTTACTTATCGCAAATTCGTATAAGAAATTCGTAAAATAATCGAAATTTCTCGAGAGCTAAGCAGAATTCAACCTTACAGGTGTCTCATCGGCTTAATAGTGAAAATTCAGTAGAGCATCCGCTTTGTTGGAGAGCTATGGTATTGTTGCAACAAACAAATAATCTTTGTTGATTTCGTCGTCTCGTTTGTTGTGCTTCATTAACAATACGTGAATATTCTATTGTTGTAATGTTGCAGGTTTTAGGTGTTAAGATACCTAAAATTCTTGCAAATTTGTAATTTTTTTAAAATTTGTTCCCCCTCCCCTTAAAAAAAGGTACTCCTCCCTGCCTTTTTGTTTGTCTCTATCACACACACACACATACATAGAGAGAGGCAAAAAATACAATATATAGAAATTGTAAAGCACTTATACACAAACAAATAAAGCAGACATTCAAAGATCTGACTTGGGTTGACCAATGCCTAGACTCGCCAGATTTCTGAAATGTTCAACCGGGACACCGAATGCCCCTCCCTCCCCTATCCTAGCGTTGCTAGTATTCAAAAGGGTACATACTGTCCAACCACGGATTGCATGGAATTTTCAAATGTCCAGATAAGACGAATCTATGTGAATAAGGGGGGGGGGAGTAAAAACTTGATTCGCGTATTCCGCTCATTCGAAGGAGACTCTGCTTCTGCAAAAGCTGGCATCGGTAAAAAAATAATGGATTCGTCCATTTCCGGATGTAAAACGGATGTTTGTCTTTCCATACAATCCGTGGTCAGACAGTACCTGTAACTGATTTTTGAAATGTTTTTTGGGCATACACATTGCTATAAATTAATGGTTACTAATTATGAACCTAAAACAGGGACAATAAAAAATGACATAAGCAGATGAAATTTGAACAGTTCACTGCTTAGATGAAAAAAAAAGTTAGAAAAAACACTTTGAATGAGGAATAAAAAAGTGAACACTATTTGGATACACTTTTCATTTTGAGGACTTTTTTAGCCAGTTTTTTCTTTGAGCAATCACGATTGCTTATTGTTCTCACTTGACTGTTTTTGATGTTACGCTGATTTTATTTTCCCACCACCTCCCTCTGCCAGCATCACCGTCGCGTCGACCGGCCTCACGATGCTGCTCCTCTTGCGAAAACCGTCTCCAGGTTGCGTCCATCCTACACACGCATACACACACTGTAGTGTATATGCTTTGGTTGTGGATTCATGTTAGGGTGCTCAACAAACTATATCATTATGGATACATCACTATTTATTCTTACTATGTACACTAGGGAAAAAAACACACATTCTATTTACAAATCCATCCACGCTCTGCCACACTCCTCTAGTCTCGTTTACCCCGAGTCTCCGTTCTAGTCTGGAACGCAGTTCTATCAGAGATCGGGAAACTCCGATATCCTCGAAAGCAGACACCACACACACACGCGTACACACTCATACCTGCGTACAAACACACACTCCTAACACATACACACACTCATGCCTGCACACAGACACACACACGAACGCCTACATACACACACACAAACGCCTACACACACACACACACACACGCGCGCGCGCGCGTACACACACAGCACTGCACACGTAACACGCTCACCCATGCATACATACACTTACACGCACCCACACACATGTGCCTACACAAACACACACGCGCATTCATACACACACACGCTCGGGATTGCGAAAAACATAATTTGAATTCAAGATGCCAAAAATTCAAATTAATGTAATTTTTTTTTTTGGTTTTGATCTTGTTATTAAAATTTTCGCAAGCTAATCCGGTATTAATTTTACAAATCAATTTTACAAATGATAAAGTAATTATTCTAAATAATTACTTTAAATAATTATCCTTCACAGTTCATTATTTTCAGACATTTTTGGTCATTTGTAATCAAATTTATCTTTTTCCGGGACGTGAAGCAAACCGGCCGGGACACCGGGATTTTTTCTGAAAACCGGGACTGTCCCGTCTGGCAAGCCTCCATATACCCTCATCGACTTTCCTCATAAGTTAAATATAAAAAGGTAGATAACAGTAATACAAATCCGATAGTATAGGCTTGTCTTAGTAAAAATGGTCCAATCTTCGCGATTTGAAACTTCAGTAATTCTGCTGAGTGTCTGTAGGTATCCTCAAATTTTGCGGAATTCTGCAAAGTTTCTGCAGAATTTTTAAGTTGAAGTAGATCTAAATTTCCCGCAATTAACGCTTATAAAGCTCAAAGCTCCGCATAAGTTTGTGATGCTTTTACAAATTCCTCAAGAAATTTTGCAGATTTCTGCAAAATTTCTTCTTTTACTTGAAAACACATGCAGAAACTCTACAGAATGACTCGATTTTTGAAATTTTAAATCGCGATCGCCCTATGATTGAACATATTTTGCTTAGACAGCAGTTGCGTAGCCAGGATTTCGTTTAGGATAGGGTGGAATGGAATTTGCATGTAATCAAATTTAATCCGAGATTGCTCGCGCAGGGTATGACATACCCACCTCTTCGCTTTCAATCAAATTTCTCCCCACCTTTTTTTTTTTTTTTTGGAAGTGGACGATTCCTTGAGTCGCTGACCCATAGGTCATAACCTTGAAGGAGTAGAAACGGTGGGGGCATTTTAAAATTGGTTTCTTTGGTATTGACTTCTACGGGTGTATCATACCCTGCGCGAGTATTTCTGCTACAGTTCTGAACTAAAGCATACGCAATGCTTCCAAGAGACTTAAAATTAAAACTAGGATCTAGTGAAGACATTGCATCCCCTGCTAAAAAAGCAAAGTCAACGTACAAAAGCTGTACTGAAAGTCCCAATATAAAAGATAAAAACCAAATTTGTGTGTGAAAAATGTGACAAAAACATTTGCATGGACCATATGGCATGCATTTGCAAAACAAAAATGTAGAAATTGAATGCAAGTCTTTTAAGAAAGTATTTTATAATTATACTCTTTTCTCTTATTTGCATTTTCAACCTTTTTGAGAAAAAACTGGACTCGAAAGTATTAAAAAACCTCGGGTATGAGATACCCTGCGCGAGAACTCCCGTTCGTTTTGGTCGCGCGAGCAATCTCGGGTTAAGATTTCTTATGCATGTGAACAGGAAAATTATGTAAAACGAGCTGATTTGTGCACCACAAGACTTCGTTATACGCCAATTTAACAATAATTATACCTCGGAGTAAGCATGGAAACACTTTAAATATTTTCACCCCTAGTTTGTTGATGCAAAAAGCTTTTTACCTAGAATAATTTTCCCAGTACAGTTAAAACTTGTGAAGTTGACCACCCTTGTAAGTTGACCATCTGTCTAAGTTGACCGCTTTTGTCAGGCACGCGGAATTAGCCCTTATCATATAAATCAACCTCTGTAAGTTGACCGCTAAAGTAGTGCACCGCAAGTGGTCAACGTACACACGTTTCACTGTATCTACAATTTAAACGCGATTCCATGGATCTATCATGGATCCATGGATCATCATCTTCCATGGATCTACTATGGACTCTCTAAGTCAGAGGTTCCCAACCCATGGGCCGCGAACAGCGTGTTACGGGGCCTTGGACACTGGTCGAGGATCTGAAACAAAATAAATCTTAGTCTCAGTTTCCATCTTTTGCGAAAATTCACTTTTTAGATGTACTAAGAAGCTCTCTCCGCCGATAAAGAGCTTGAAGATTAAGATTTTTCATATTTCTTAAGAACTGTCTTAATCTGTCTGAATTCGTAATAACTGAAGATGAAATCTAATGAACCAGAAACTCCTTCAAAGAAAATTGCCAAAGAAACGAGAATAGGCTTCAAGTTAAAAATGCTCCTCCTCTGTTGAATTGGCATGACTATCTAGTGAATTGAGACACTTGAGGGGCTTTTCGACAACCTATCTATTTAAATGAGGCTTTTCATTGCAGTTTTTTTTTCCTTAAATAATGTAGAAATGCATTGAATGTTGCGACTATTTAAAACTGAAACTATCCAGTTTCAATCCATCCAGCGTCCCTCGCATTGCTGGCATATCTTCCTGCTTCGACCTGCGATTCAGTCGATTCAGAGGAGCTGCATGTGGCCTTGCATTCCTTAGGCTTCGTTAAGTTGGTTGCTTAGTTATTAGTGTGGAATAGTATTGTTTTAGGATTAACTTATGAATGACGGATAACTGCATTTGTTTATTAATATAGTACTAAACAAGTCATGTCGCAGACGAAGTGCGATCAATGTTAGAAATGGCCGAAAATAACTTTTTCGTCCCTAGACTTTGAAACAAAGGACATGAAGCCCAGAGTTTCGTATTATCACTTCAATCTCATGTAAGATTAATTTTATTCAATGGTTATTTATGTTATTCTTTAAGATATATTCATATGTTTTGTCCATGGGATATTTTCAATGCTGACATCCATTTGAAAATGTACTTTATTGTATTTATTTAATTATTATTTTGCTATCTTTACTCTTAAATGTGCTATAAAAACTTCCGCAATTATTCCTAACTAGGGATTTTATGTCTGTATAATACAATTAGAAGCATGAATTTAAAAAATAAGTCAAACATTACGCAAAACGAAGAAACATTCATTTTTCAAATTAAATTGCGAGTAATATTAATACCTTTATATGATTTTCCGATTAGATGTCAGCTTTGAAAATATTCTTAGGCTAGAAAACTATCTTGAAGAATAACAGAAATAATTAAAGAATGAAATTTAATTCTCGAGTTTAAAGTGAAATTAATACCAATAAATAAATGGATAAAACACCTTGCAAACTTGTTGATTTCATACTGTCATGTCAATGTATCCTGACATTTTCCCGTCATATCAATACGTATGCAATATTACAAAAGCAGCCTACCTTGATATTTTCCTGATATTATGCTGCATACACCTTGTCAATAAATATTGTGGCAGCCTGCTGACAGCATAAATGGAGTAACATAACAATATTGAGGCAGCATTAATGCAAGATGATATTTCTTGCATGTCAACCTTTATGCAATACTGAGGCAAGATATTTTGCTTAATGGGATACAACTCCCTCGTAAAGGAAAAGCAGCGTCAAAAATCCCATTGAGCTTTAACTTTGATGACTTGTTTTTGAATTTTTTTTTATCTATGCCAGCTAAGTGAATGCAATAAAGTTATTTTCTTTCTTTTAAATTATTTTGAAAATTGTTCTTGTACAGTATATCTATATCAGAGGTGCAGCATGAGGGAAGATGAGGATTAACATCTCCAGAACTCTTCTTTTTAACTCACTTTCAATTCTAATACGGTATATTTAAGCTTAAGAACAGTTACGAGCAGATGACCCCCCCCCCCTTCAGAATGTAAATTTCAGCTGTTCAAGTCATTTATAGTAGTTAGTGGGCCCTCAATGATGTTTTCTACAAAACCGGTGGGCCGCACAACTAAAAAGTTGGGAACCGCTGCTCTAAGTAGTGCCAATAGCGCCAAATTTAAACCAAATTCCAAAAGAAAAAAAAATCGCCAAATTTGTCATTTAAGTTGCAAGATTCCACCCGAACAAACAAGAACCAAAGCAATTTAATATAAACTAAAAAGGAAAATTAATTTGAATTTTGACATCTTGAATTCAAATTATGTTTTTCGCAATCACGAGTGTGTGTATGTAGGCGTGTGTGGGGGGTATGTGTGTTTGTGTGTAGGGTGTATGTGTGTGTAGGCATATGTGTTTGTGTCTGTGTGCTGGCATAAGTGTGTGGGTATTTGTGTATATGAATGTGTGTGGGGGGGTATGTGTATGGGGTGTGTATAGGCATATGTGTTTGTGTATGTGTGCAGGCATGAATATGTGGGTAGTTGTGTGTATGTGTTTGTGTATGTGTGTTTGTATATATGTGTGTGTCGGTGTATGTGTGTGTATGTGTGTTTGCGTGCGTGCGTGTGTGTAGTTGTGTATGTATGCGCGTGTGTGTAGGACATGGCTGCAACCTGGAGATGGCTTTCGCTATAGGAGCAGCATCGTGAGGAGCCGGTCGACGGTGATTTTGCGGAGGGTGGCGGTGGGAAAACAAAATCAAAGGACATCAAAACAGTCAAATGAGAACAATAAGCAATCGTGATTGCTCAACAAACATAGAAATAATAAAAAACTATATTGTCAACCAAACGCTACTCTTTCGAAAAAAGATTTATCAATTTTTCGTTCTTTACTTAGCATTTCACCATTTATACCAATGATTTATACTTAAAATTGAATATTTGATTCACATTTTCTTTTTACAGTTGAAATGGAATTTTCTCTTCAACAGTCTAGAACTTGATGCCTGTTGGTTGTGATTTACGTATTCTTCTGTGCTATTAAATCCGTGTGATACGATCAGTCCACTACTCAATGAAGTGGTTTTTATACAAGAGTTTGCGGAGTCCTCCTGTGTTGCAACTCAAACCTTCCAAATAAGGTATGTGCTTTATTTTAGCGTCTGAAATGCTCTTTTGATGCTGAAATGTATTGAAATTGTTTTTATTTTAAATGCAGATTATCTTCTTCAATAACTTTCAATTAGGTTGCTTGTGACTGCTGTTTTAATCTAAAATTTGTTCTTGCTAAGAGAGAATCAATTGTGCTGTTTGTGTTATAACTAGTGATGTGCCGGATCGTTAAAAAAGTAGATCCGCGGACACGGATCCGGATCTCAAAAATGTTTTTACCCAATTCAACTATCCAAGTCTAAAATTTGTTACGGAAGGTATTCCCGTCAGAATAATGGCAGTTTCTTCAAAAAATGTCAACTGCGGCCAAAATATAATCAAGACTATGATTTACTCTTTAAAGAATTCTCCGTTAAAATTGAGGGAGAGTTGGAAGGAATGAGCCAGCGCTGCATTAATGCTTAGATGGAATGTGAAAAATTATTTCTAGCTTGCTCGGAATACAGGAACAAGAGCGTAAAGCTGCTACTGGACATGTTATTAATAATTTTTCGCGTTTTATTTCAGCGTAAATGCAGCGCTGACCCATTCCTCCGAACTTACTCCGACCGACGAAATACAGAGCGGGAACACCTTTACAAACAGTTAAATACAATAGAGAATTTAGTCTCACTTTTTTGGAAGGATGCCGAGAAAAACAAAAATGAAGAATAACAGAAACCCCAAATCAATAACAAAAACTAATATTAAATTAAAAATTTAAAAAACAAAACATGTCCCAGAGAGCCGACCTCATATTAAGATGAATTTCGCGGGTCAGATTACACATTTGTTAACAAATATGAACTGACAGCAGGTAAAAATTTTAAATCATTGAGCTTTTTCTCCTTGTCTTCCGACTATGAAATCGCTACCAATCACGCGTATAAAGGCTTAGAATTGCACTTAAAATTTACTTAACAAGATTATAGCTCCTACTGCATATCAGTTGGAAGTTTCAAATAAATATCAAACGCAGAAAACTTCGTTCTTTCAATTAGGGCCAACATTTTTTACGTACGGGTAAATTTTTACTACCCTAATTGTGAAAAACGTTAAGTCGGTTTTTAATTAGTATCTCCGGAAATTAAAGTTCTACAAAAACGAGGCCAAACTAAGAACACTTTCGATCAAGTCGCCTTTTGAAAGAAACATGAACTATCAAAATCGGTTTATCTGTTTAGGAGCAACGATACCACAAAAAGACACACTGATACACCAGGGTTGGGTTTTGGACTGTCCAAAACTGGTTTAGGACAGGACATGTGGTTTTTACCGTCTAAAACTGTCCGAAACTGTCTTAAACTGTCCAAAAGTATGCTAAAGCTGAAGGAGTGTAATCTAATTAATTTGTATTTACTGTAATATTCGTAATGCATATATGTAGATATTAATGAGGCTTTGTTAATGAATATTTGGTAATATTTCACTCCAAAATGTTTATTTAAAAATATCTTTAAACAAATTGCCAATAATTCTATTACATAAAAACTTCTTTATTTAACAGTTGGCAGAGTTATGAAAGGAAATTCACAGCACTACCAAGACAACTAATTTCAGTTCCATTTATAACTCAAAGGAATGTTATTAAATGTGCAATATTTAGGTGCAAAAAAAAAAGTTTTTTTTAATGGTTTTTGCAAATAAGTTTTACATGATCTTTTCATGAAAATTATTTTTTAAATCAGATTAAAGAACAAGAAATTGATGATTAAACACCTATATTCTAAAACTTATGCTACTCTTTTTTTAAGTTCATATTTTGAATATAATACATTCTGTAACTACAAAAATTGTAATTTATTGCATTCAAGTTAATTACTGAACTGTATTTTTAACACTTAGAAATTTTAAATGAAGAATTTAGTTTCTACGTAACTAGATTAAAGTCAGCTGTATAAATAAGTTACACACATATTTATAGTTGAATGTTCACATTGAATAAAAACATTAACTAAACATAATTTTGACATATTTTGATCTTTCTGTTGATATTTTTCTCACAAAATATAGTTTCTCAAAAAAAAAAAAAATGGACACGAGTTTTGAACAGGATGGTAAAAAGCTTGTCAACCCTGCTTTGATTTGCACATGCATAAACATAGAGAAATTTGGTTACTATTATCAATAAAAAATAAATAAACTTATGCATACAAATTAAAATTTTAATCACATCAGCTGCATAAATAAGTTGAATGTTCACATTGAATAAATGTTCAATATAAAACATTAGTTTGATACATTTTATTCTGTTTTTGATGTTTTCTCACAAAATACAATTTTTCTAAAAATATAGTTTTGGACACTTTCGGACATAAGGGTTTTGGACAGGACGGTAAAAACCAGGATTTTTACCGTGGTTTTTACCCTAGTGTCCAAAACTTTGCCAACCCTGTGATACACACTTTTAAAACTTATTTCCCCTTCCTTTTTGCAACGGGGGGGGGGGGGGATACAAATTGGCTTCTGAAATGATACCTTAAAATTTAAATAGGGAATAAAACCTAATTTAAACGGAATTTAAGAGTCTTTTATTCAAATATTTAAAAAATTTTGGAATAGAAATGATCCGTTTAAGATCCGTCGAAAAAGTAACGGGCACGGATACAGATCTTTATTTTCCCTCGGATATCCGGAACATCACTAGTTATAACTGGCAAGTGGCGTGAAACAAGACCTACCAATGTTAAGCACATAAACCTAAGTCGATAATTTTAATTATTGTTGCGTACTGTGTAGTTCTATTATATATTTTCTGGAATTCAATTAATTCTGCAAAAAGAAAAAAAATAATTGTTTAGAAAATAAAAAAGTTATTCGTGTTTAACAGTGGTAGGTCTTATTTGACACCCTATATTGTATGTATTGAAAAACAAAACATTGCAACTAATTTTTCTTCGCGTACAAACCAGTCAACATGTGCAGAATCTCAACGGTCGTATTTTAAGTTTTAAAGAAATTCTATTGTCGTTAATTTTAAATTAATTGCACTGTGAAATAAATATTCGATCTACTTTCGTACAAGCCGCATGTTTACTGAAATTTCATTGTAATATCTAACCATCCAGTTCTCAGCATTAAAGTTTCATTTTGGGGAAATAACAAATCTTAAAGCGTAATAGTTTTTCATTACGAATATGTAGGTATTTTTCATACAGGGAAAAAAAAGTTCTAAATTGCGTCCATTGTGTTTAAAGTTGTTAAAACTTGGAAGGGGTTTTTGATGATTTAATTCTTGACTGTATATTTACTTAAAGCTGTGTATTTGTTAAAATTTTATTTTATGGCGAAAGTTAAGTTCTATCTTATTATAACAGAAATAATTAAAATCTGCGTCGTAGAGCTAAGTTTCGTAACTAAGAAATACTGAATTGCGGTCATAATTTTGATTTGAAAAATTGTTTAACGTGTTTTATATTTTCAAACCTGAAAAAATAAGGCTTTATTACCCGACTGCGCGTGCGCGACGCAAAGGAAGGTAATGTGTTTATCAGTCTATGTATGTATGTCCGTTTCTATGTGGCGTTCTAGGGGCTAAACGCCATGGTCAATTTT
Organism: Uloborus diversus; assembly: GCF_026930045.1. Classification (NCBI taxonomy): domain Eukaryota; kingdom Metazoa; phylum Arthropoda; class Arachnida; order Araneae; family Uloboridae; genus Uloborus; species Uloborus diversus. Next base: position 16,663,011 of record NC_072737.1, on the reverse strand, counting down.
GGTAATTCTTACGTCAATCGATTTGTCTTAAACTTGAGAGTGTCACTAAACACATGACAGTAATCAGAATTCATCATATCAACAACCAGTTGACAAAATATGGCAGTTCGGGATCGGCGCATGTTTGGTACGTTGCACATTGTGTCGCAAGCTACCTGCGTGCAACAAATGCAGGTAGTTTTCGCTGTCTGAATTTTTTTGTTTACTAAGTCTACTAATTGGGATCTTGGTGGCCGAGTGGTCTAAGCGATTGCTTCTCCCACTTGAGGCGGTGGGTCAAGACACCCTCGCTCCGAACTTTATTTGTATTCTGTACTGTAATAAAAAGTATATTATGCGTAACGAAGGCAAGACACTTAGATTGTAGTCCTCATCAAAATAAACCCGTGCAATAAGCACCAAAAGTAAGAAAGTCTACTAATTCGATTTTTATCTCTAACATGTTGCATTTGGTTTTTGCCTTGATTCAAGGGACTGAGTTTCGCGACGTGTACACTGTTAAAACTACAGGATGCATTCGGCACCTTTCAGGGGTGAAACGCTTGTTCACCAGCGGCACCCAATACGGAGCCGAAATCCCACCTCTAAATAGGGTGAAAAACAGGCACCTTTTAAAAAATAGGCAGCCGGGGTGAAAAGAATGAACCTTCGGAGAGAGAAATGGCACCCTTACTGTAGATCCTCCCCCCCTCCCCCGTATTGTGTGCGTTTTTGAATACAGTTGTGTATTTTTCTTTTTTTTAATAGTTTTGTTTTCATTCATGATAGTCTACGTTTTGCACACTTTTCACATTGCATGAATTCAGTACTGGAAATGATTAAAGCTTGTAATTACAGCATTTGACCATATTTCAGAGTTTTCAACATAGTTAAGAAGTGCTCATTGCTTTAATTCATCTGATCGTTCTCTACATCAGTGTTTCTCAACCTCTTCTGACCCACGGGTCGGTAAAAACAAATGAAAAACATTGCGGACCTGTGAAATTTTTATCCTTTTCTTAAAAATAAATAAAATAAATAATAATAATTATAATAACTCTCGGGGTGGTAAAAAACTTGTGAAAAAATTCTGCGTACTGATGTTTTTTTTTTTTTTTTTTTTTTTTTTACAAAGTAATATTAAAAATGAATAAAACAATAAATATCTACAGACTTTATTTGGTATCAAAGAGTTGTCACAAATATATTTAAAGTTAAAGACGAGTAATTATTTGAATAATCATAGTTAAGTTAATGATCATTTGTGAGAAATAACCGCACCGAAAGTAAAGTGTAGATGTACTTATGAATTATTTACATGAACAGCCAAAAATATTCTGGGATATTAAAGTTACGGAAAAACAAAATCGTTCCTCAAACGTTCAAAATTTCAATCAAAATAACAATAAAATAAAATGCGCATAAAATGTTTCGACAGTTAAAAATTTAAAGAAATTCCTAACACTATCGAATAACCGCTAACAGGAAATGATTCAAACACTTGAACGAAAAAGCAAAAGAAAAAGATAGACGGAGAGCGATTTCTTTTTTATTTTTTGCGCTCGCTACACAAAGCACAAGAATCATTTTTATTTAGGCTCTCACTTGTTGATTATTGCAAATATCATTGCGGTTACTATTTCGGTGATTAAATGTTGCTTATCGAGTACTCAAGAAAATAATGATAGATACATTTAGTAGCGTTTTGAATGATGGAATTTTCGCGACAGTAACGGTAACCTGAAAATAAACAACTAACGGTACTACGGTATCGTAACGGACTAACGGTTAACTAAAAACCATTAAACGTACTTTTAACTATGTTTAAAAGCCCTAAAAGCTACAAAATGATCAAAAGCTGTACTTACTTGTTATTTTAAAGAATTATCCTACAAAAGTTGAGATTTAATCCAATAGTGTACTTCATTCAATGTGAAAGACGTAGAAGCCACGCGTAGTGCAACCTATCATTCGTCCGCCATATTGAAGTGGTTGAATGGTGAATGTATGCCGGAAGCGCATGCGCCAGCAAGTCATTTAGCGATTGCTTGCTATTTTGGCACCCCTGTCTACGACTGTCTGCTACTTTCGCACCTCTGCTTTACTTCCTGGCCAGTATGGCACCCTTGGTCACCATGCTTTCACCTTAGGGGGAATATATTCACTCGTCTGGAACCTCTGGTTATAACAGTGTACTTTCTCGATAGGCTTTTTTAGTTTTGCGAGAAAAATTTGACTGACGGGGAGGGGGGGGACGTTTCCGATTTCGCGTCATCATGAGTTATACTGGATGTTTATATAGCTGTGCTGTGGTTGACTTAAGTTCGCGCATTTTTTCCGAAGGCCAAGCACATGTAGCTTTAAGCGGAGTTAGGTCCGTAGAGGGACTAATTATTAGTAGTTTAGACCACCGCAAGTTACTTAATAGACCTCACGATACAAACAAACTCTCTCAATGAAATGACAAGATTGCGAAATGTACCGTATCATAATCATAATAACTAAATCAATGAAAAATAACTAAAAAGCGTCAAATAAAAAATTATTAAATAAAAACAAAAAACCCGACTGCGTAAAAAACTAAAAAGAAAAACGTATAAGCCCAGTAGTTTAGAATGTTATTAAGTACTACTGAATAACTACACCGTTTAAATAGTTTTATAACCGTACACAGATAAGACAAATTCATAAATTCAAAAGCAGAATAGAAGGATCAACAGTCGGGGCCCATTCAAATTTTACGTGTTTCTTTGAATCAGAAAGGAATGAGCCTCGACTGATGATCCTTCTATTCTGCTTTTGAATTTGATTTGTCTTATCTGTGTACGGTTATAAAACTATTTCAACGCTGTAGTTATTCAGTAGTACTTAATAACATTCTTAACTACTGGGCTTATACATTTTTCTTTTTAATTTTTTGATTTTTACGCAGTCGGGGTTTTTGTTGTTATTTAATAATTTTTGTAAGTAACTTATGCGTTGCTTACACATAACCTTTGTAGCTAAAACTGCAAAAGTAAAATCGCAATTTTTCGAGTCCCCAGAGGTCTAAGGTCGTTTTTCGTTCTGTTATATTATAGTCATAACTAAATCATGTACCCTACATTTCGTGACAAACAAATATTAAAAATAACTAGATTTATGCTTAGATCCCACATCATGCAAAAAGAACCAATTATCTGACACAAGATGAGCAAATGAGATTTGTTTTAGGTTAATTTAGTGGATGTGTAACTGATTTTTTACCTGAATTCCATTTCTGTGTGTTTGTGTACCTTAGTAAGGAGAGACGGCAAGTTTGTCCACTTTTAGTCCTTTCTGTAGACGTAGATATCAATGTATAACTTAATAAAATCTTTAAAAGCTGAAACACGAATGAAATGAATGTAAATTAAGCTTGATTATAAAAATCGTATTTTTATATTCAAGCTTATATTTATAATATATAAAAATATTTATTATTATTTTTAAATACTTGTTTTTTTTTTAATATTTAATTTTTTTGAGGGGAGGGGGGACAGATTTTATGAATTTTAGGTTTAGTGACATTACTTTTGTAAAAATACACAATATTTTAAACAACATGAAAAATATTAAATCCATTTTCACGGCAGCAAGTGCTTTTTTAAATAGGTACAGAACGGTAGCCAATTTTAATGCTATTGCATGACTTAAAAACAATTTAACATTCGAGACAACAGAACTGATTTCGTGCAACCTAAGAGCAGGAACGAGATAATTGTAATTCTTTGTTACTTTTTTGAAAGCTGAAATGAATCAAAAAGTTGTGTCCTGTACTATTACTTATAACGCTCAAAAAAAAACTTAAATAATTTTCCTGTTTTAATGCCTTATTAATTTTTTTTAATTCATTCGTTAAGTAAAGTCATTTATTCACTTCTTTAAAGCCGCAAATTTATTGATTTTACCAATAACCATTACTGAAACTTTCAAAGACTTAAATACTTAACAAAAAACAAACTTATTAGGAATTATTAGAGGTGCCCCAGCCCCTTTGGGAGGCTAAGAGCTGTGATCTCCCGAAACGACAAAATTGAAGACTAGTAATTGAGAGAAATTTAATTTTTAATGAATAATGCCTCTTTTCATTAAATGTTGGTATGCGTGTATGCTAGTATTTTATCATTCAGTAAAATAAAGAGTTTCATTCGGTAAACTTCGGTAAAATTTGAACTTTGGCGTTCCTGTGGATTCTGAATGAAACATTATCAAGGATGTATGATATTGTTACGAGTCCAGACACTTCAAGAAATTCTTTAAATGACGACACAGTTCTTGGGGAAACACAGGAGATTTATTTACAACTATGTACGAGAAATATCGTTACCAACTGCTAAAAAAATATCAACACCGTAAACTCAACGGTCACACACGTATTTACATCGAAATACGCAAAAACACAGCGCAAAGGCAAATGCACTTTCCAGCCCACGGCTCAGACCAGTCTGACTTTGAACACGCGGCATGGCTATTAATAAACCTCGAAAGAGAGTTCTCAAATATTCCGCGAGAATCCTGAAGTTTCCTTCCATTTTCTTTTTTATTCATTCACAAATCTTATCATAAAGAAATGGAGAGACCATATACTTCATTCGAATGTAAAGGGGTTGTATATTCATTATGAGAAACAGAGCCCGACTAACCAAAGGTGAGGCTCAAGGCCCACAATAATTTTGAGGCCCCTTGAAGGCTATTATTTTAAAAATGCGTATTTTTTGTACAGTTGTAATGCTATGCATATTTCTTTAAGTAATTTGGGGCCCCTTAGGAAGAGGGGACTCCAGCCCAGTCCTAGTAGGCCTGTGCAGTAATCAGGCCCTGATGAGAAACTATTTGCATGTTACGTTACTAAGACAATTTTAGATGAAGGATAATGGAATAAACGCCCAATTTAGCCAGATTATAACAAATTAATCATAAAAACAATTACTATTTACAGAATTTGTAACAATATGTATTTTGAATTTACACAATATTCTTTTCCGCGGAAAGGGAGGGGGGAGTCATGGTGCAGATGGGCCATTGCAATTTTTAAGGAGTTGGTTTTTGAGGTCTTAATCTTTTATTTGGCAAGGATGTTTCATAACCATCAAGGAGGCATGCGCCATAGCTCCTGAGGGAGTGGAGGGGCACTCTTGTGGATCGAATACAAAAAGTAGTATTATTACAAGTTAATCATGATTATTATGAATTGCAATGTGAGTGCGGTTGAATGAGTTATGCTTTGCTGCTAAAATGCTTGAAAAGAAAAATACGTTTTCGGTGCATTTAGTTCCTAAAGGATTGCATTGTTTAAAGCGAATGAATCCAAATGCTGAAAAATTATTATTTTACGTTATGCTAAAAGCTAAAAAAGCTTGTGGCGGAGGCCTATAAGAAGTGCTGGTAAGGTTTTTAAAAGGAAGAGATGAAACATATTGGGAAAACAATGAAAAAGCAACATATAGTGTCCATACAAATTACTGCGTGAATTATAATTATGTCCGTATGTATTTATAAATGTGAAGGTTCAGAAATATATATTACTAGTGGTACCTGCGCGGTTTTGCCCGTAATAGAAAATTAAAAGGTCTTTTGGTTCACCAGTATATTTACAAATAATGTATGGTGAATTTCTCGCCAATTGGCTGCCCATGTTACGATTCCACGCTATGATAATTTCGAAATTTGCTCGTCCATCTCATGATAATTTTGCTCGGGAAAATGTTCTTAAAATTGGAATAGAAAAAGAACCATATCGAATTTTCGAAAAATCGCTTCGAGGTGCACACTCCCATGCTACAAACTAACTTTGTGCCAAATTTCATGAAAATCGACAGAACGGTCTAGGTGCTATGTGCGTCACAGACAGACAGAGAGACTTTCAGCTTTATTAATAGTAAAGATAATCTGTGTTGTATTATTAAGAAGGGATTTTGCTTTGAGTATTCTGTTCTGAAATTAAAAGTTCCTACCTTTTATTCATGACCATGCGAAATTGTCTTAAATAATAGCTCATTGTGCAATTGTATTTTTAAAAACCTTGTTTTTATTTTGTTGTTTGTGTGTGAAGAACTGCTTTTTTTACAGTAATTATTTCGTTTTGAGGCATAAAAGTTGCATTGCAAGATTCCGAAAAAATAATTTGTTCAAATGTATTACACATAGATAGACAAACAAAAAAGAGATGCCTAGATATAATAGCTATGCCAATTGAAACTAAGTTGTAATGCAATATATTTTATATTTAGAGCAACACATCTTAAAACTGCGAAATAAGTTAAAAAACCTTTTCAAACTCGATGTTTTCTTTCGAAATTCACTTTATTTAAAACATGATGTTAATCAAGCCAACTTACATCAACGAACCCTGGTCAAAAGGCAAACGAACGAATAAGCCACACCCTAGTTGGTACCAACAGCATTTGAAAAGATAACTAAATATTAATATTTATTTCTTGCGTTTGGCAGTGGGGGGATTGCGGAGTTCTATAATTGTCTTGACACTATTTATAGGTCAAATCAGGATTTTATAATCGGCCAAACTTCCCGTCGGGAAATTATTCTCCCATGAACATATTTCCAGACAAGCGTTCGATATCCATCCAGTTCGAGCATTTACCTGCTCTGTATGGTAATCACTCTTCTATTTTCGCGTCATTATGCAGCTCTTGACACATAGCCGTGGAAGTTTGCCTCTCTTGATGTAATTGATGAGAGAAACAAACCTCTGAAGACCCCCCTTTGGGGAACACCGTGGATGACCCTCCCCAACCTAGACATTGGATGCTGATGAGCGGCCATCCTTCTTGCTCAAGAGATGCTGAGGAGAGTTTTCACTTTTAGCGCGTGGGCAAAACGGGTCCCCCCTTGGGGTTCGGCCGAAGTCGGTCGCCGAGGAAAGGGGGTCACGGGACCCGAGGGAAGGTTCAACAACCCGATTGCAGGAAGCTTAACCCCCTTTCGGTTTTTTTTTTCTCCTTCGATCTTTCCCTGGAAATCATGCACGTGTTGTGATGGTCAGCTGACTGGCCATCGGGCATGTCGAAGCTATTTCAATGATGACATATTCCTCGACTTTATAGGTAACTAGTGGTACCCGCACGGCTTTGCCCGTAACAGAAAATTAAAAGGTCTTTTGGTTCACCTGTATATTTCCAAATAATGTATAGTGAATTTTCTCGCCAATTGGCTTGTGCCCATGTTACGGTTCCACGTTATGATAATTTCGTAGTTTACTCGTCCATCTTATGATAATTTTCTCGGGAAAATGTTCTTAAAATTGGAATAGAAAAAGAACCACATCGAATGTTCGAAAAATCGCTTCGAAGTGCACACCCCCTTGCTACAAACTAACTTTGCGCCAAATTTCATGAAAATTGGCCGAACGGTTTAGGCGCTATGCGCGTCACAGAGATCCTGACAGATATAGATCCGGACAGAGAGACTTTCAGCTTTATTATTAGTAAAGATTTATAAGTGTTTTGGGGAGAAGAATGTTTGGTTCATGGGGCACCGATTTCGATTCTTCTTAAAATTCGGTAAGGAAATGTTCCAATTTTTCATATTTAACCACCGCTACCAATCAGCCAGCAGATAAACCCTATCTGAAGGGGTGCCCCGATGTGAAGTCCCCAAAATTTCGTTATTCGGCAAACTTTGATGATTCGACGAAATTTGGACCTTTATTCAGCCTCGCAAAAATTTAATTTCGGAGTGCCCCTGCTCATCTGTTACGTATTTTTCGCAATTAGCACGTTCCATTTTATTTTAAAGCTCTTTCAAATTTATACCTTGACTTTATCGACAATTTAAACGCGCTTTGAAAGAAAATATAATACATGGTTCATGGGTCACCCATTGATCTATATTGATTCTTTCAAACTTTATAGAGAAGGTTTAAATTTTTTATGTTTCTATTAGCCCTACAGCGAAAGCAGCAAATGCATCCCACCTTTAGGCATTTTTTGGGTTTGGTGTGTTAAATGTTATTTTGTAGTTCGTTTTAATTTGAAAATTTGTGTATTTGGTGAGGTTTCTCGTTAAAATTAGCAAGCGGGCCGGTGCTCAAAATAGAATAATATAATAATCATTTTTTCGCCCTAGTTGTTTTACGTTCCCTCCCCCCCCCCTCGAGAATTTGGTTCTTGAAATACGTTGGCACATCTTTACAAAAAAAAAACCCTTTTTATCGTCTTTTTCAATTTAAAAATTGTGTAGACAGAAGAAATAAAGAATCCTTGCCAAATTCCATTATAAGTCAAAAATACTCTCTGACATATGTATGACCACTACCGTGCAGGTCAAGATGGGGAGTTTTTTGTCCTAATGTTTTTTTCATGGTTTTCTCAAATAGTAAATTACTAAAATGTCATAAGTAATCAAAAAAAAAAAAAAAAAAAAAAACAATGGAGGCATGGAAGCTACATTTTTTTTCAAAATTTCTGGAAATAATTTTTTAAATTCCGTCTAATTTATAATATTTCACAAAATTGGAAAGAAATAAAAGAGCTCAGATCCCGTGGGTTCCCACGCGTGTTGAACCCTGATATGCACACCATTCATACTCGAATACATGGTTTGACTGGTGTACATATAATAACAAAAAAGCCCAATTCTTTGGGTAGGCGAACTGTACCACCACCTTGATCGGCACATTTTAGGGAGGGCAAATTTTGTGATGCTAAGATTTTAAAAATAATAATAATACCTTCTTCAGGTCAGCAAGATGTAATGCTTTCGTGTTGGAAAGGATCACTTAAATAGTATACCAGTGTCGGGATATGCAAAATGAAGTTTATTAAACTAGACACTCAATTTCAAACTTTTGAATTGCCAAAACTGAAGTAATACTCATGAGTCTTTTTAATGTATTGTTGCTTGATATTTTCACTCCAAAATAAGTCAAACTTGTGTAAAAGAAAGTTAAGATTTTTTTTTCTTTGCTAAAGGGAGGGGGGGGGGGCTCTAACTGAAGAGTATTGTGAGAACGTACTCAATGGTTTTTGAAATCATCATCATTATTATAATTAAGTGGGGGACACAGCTGTTTTAAACATCCAGGGCCCCTTGTCAGTTTGGTTGCGGAACCCCTTCACTCCTAAAACTTGCCAAACTTAAGCTACTACGTTTCTAATATTGCCTGGGGCGGCGCAGGAAAAAAAGCTGGTTAAACGCAGCGTTGTTTCAACTAAACGTCATGCATACGGCTTTGAACAAACCTAGTTTTACATTTAACGATAACGTTTAACATATGTGTTTGCACCGGTACATACATTCGCTCAATCCAATTCTTCATCACAGATCCAAAAGAACAAAATTGACAAGGCAATTACACACTCAATGACATTTTTCTACCCAATTCTGTGTCAAAACATAACCAATTCATTACTGTCAAATCCCTTTCCATTTTGATAGATAAAAAAACCCCAGCGCAGACTTACAAATGTTCCGAATGTTGAATACATTAAAATACCCAGTTATTAACTCCGATTTGCAGTACACTTAACAGGTAATTAATTGAACAATTATCTTCTAATGCCCTTCTGCTCTGTTTTCAAATACTTTGCCTTAACTCCGGCTAATTTCTGATTTGCATTTATGCATATGCAACAGTTCTTTAAATTCATTCATTTGCTCGACAGTGTCGTAGATTATGTCCCAGGAATTCCCACACTTTCCCAAATGCGCTTGAGTTTTGATGCAATATTGCTTGTTTTTTTGCGACAGAAACCTGCTCATGCGTTTGTTAACATTCCAGTGAAAAGATTTTTAGGAATTTTCGCATAATCAACACGAGTTTAAGGGTTTGCTACATTTGTAAAGGGAAGTGCTTAAAAAGCAGCTTTGATTTGTGTCGATACGCGTGAGAAAATATGTTTTTTGCTATTGCATGAATTGGAGTTGTGGTCAATAAACGGTAATCTTCGAGAATTGTGAATATCTAATGAATATTCAATATTTGTTCTTTGATGAAAATAACATTAGGATTAAGAGGAGTTGAACGTGAAAGATAGAAGTTTTAAGAAGGAAAAAAGCAATTTTGCAATCACTAAGAAAGTTGATTTTCATATTTGATCTTTTCTATGCATGTTCTTCATTAAAAACTTTTCCCAGCAAAGTTTGTTTGAAGCAAACTTGACACTAAGTTCGGATTTTATATTTGTCTTAGATTTCCCCGTAGATATTAATGCTAATTTTTTTTTTTGAACTGTTTACAATTCAACGAAAAATTGTTCAAATGAAAAATATATTTTCAAGGCATGTTCTTCATCCGGAGCTTTTGCTAACAGTTTGTTTGAAGCAAATCCGCCTTTATGTTCAAGATTTATTTTTTTGGGACTTAAACTTCCGCGTTGGCGCTAATGAGTAAGTTTTTTTTTTTGAACCGTTCAAAATTCAACAGAAAAAATTTCAAATCAAAAAGATCTTTTCTGTGCAAATTCTATACAGTTTGTTTGAAGCAAATCCGTCTTTAAGGTCGGAATCTATAAATGCCTTAAATTTTCCCGTAGATGCTTATGTTAAGTTTTTTTTAACCGTTTAATACGGAACAAAAAATTGTTCAAATCAAAAATGAAATATGGGAATGAGGTGTCCTCGCGGGACACAGACAGACCGACAAACACACATTTTCCCCATTTTAAACCCTTACTTTCTAATTTTTAATTTTTCAATATTGAATTATTTTATTTTTTGATTTTTTGTTTTGTTTTCAGTGATAAATTTTAAAGATGCATTAAGCCTTCTTTCACGCTTTGTCTTTCCTCCTTTTACTTTGACAGGAAAGTAAGCTGAAAACAATTTGTCATAATAATTCCTCCAGAAATATTTGGAAAACAAAACAGAATTAGCTTGCACCATCTCCCTGGGCATAAGTTTCACTATTGGCGTACATGATTTTTATTTGATGTACTTTGTGATCGATATCACCTACGTATTCATTGAAAAACTGTTTGGTCAGGTGGATTCCTTTTCTTCTTTTGGGAGAATTGAGAAGTAGAAATTTGTGCTTTGCATCCACAAGAATGTGCTTTGTACTTCCTCGTTACCTGGTAGTTTAATGAAAATTTTGAATTTATGACTTTACCTGCAAGGGAATAAAATCCGGTTTCATTGACCCCATCGTGTTTCCATTTACCCCATTATGGGTAAATGGAGACGATTTCTTTCGCTGTAAACTTGAGGTAGACGGGCTACCGTGATATTGGTCGGCTCAAGGCAACAGTAGGATATCTTACTGTTATTCCTAGGCTTAATAATCTTAGTGTTACTCTGAGGCGACGATATTCATAATCAGTTGAAGAGGTTCTACAGCAATGATCTGCGGCCCCAAGGTCTCATGCAATCAGCTGAATCCTTCAAATGTAACGTGAAACTAAAAGGAAATCTCTCAAACATTATACTCTGAATTTACACAACGAAAAAGTATAATTCAAAATCTAATCTTCCAAAAAGTTAAGAAGATGGACAGGTTTAGTTATTTCCATGTACAGTCGGATCCCGCTACAACGCGATCCGACTTACGCGAAATGGCTATAACGCGAGTTTTTCCAGGAGTAATGAATTTTTTTTTTTATTGCGGACACAAATTCCTCGCCTGCAACATGATTTTTTTTAAAAAAATTAGCAGCCGAGCGTTAGAATGGGCTTCGTTGACGCTAAATTTTGGTTTTGTGAATGAACTTTCATCCCTTTAGTATCTCTGAAAGCGGAAGTTTACACACTGCATTAGTCTAAACAACGCTTTGCTTTAGTTTTTACGAATAACCGCTCCGATTCTTAACTTTTTTTTTCTTTCCCTTTATTCTACATAATGAATGTTGTTTGATAAAATGGAATGGCTCCCAAACGCGCGTTTTCATTTTAAGTTCGTGAAAGTGGAAAGAAAAAGTTTCTGAATATTAAGAAAAGGTTTAGATTCTCGATATGATTTTGAACAATTAAAATGTGCTTCGAAGGTAGCACGACAATTAGGTATGAGTGAATCTTCGGTACGTTCCATTAAAATTCAAGAAAAGGAAATCCATAAAAGTTCAGTACTTAGCTTTAATACTGAAGCTGACGGAGTAGTGTCTGAGGAGCAAAATACAAACACCATGAAAATGGAAGCTGCTCCTTTATTGTTCCTAAAAGAAATCTGAAAGAGGGGTGTTCCCACACTGCATAAACCATCATCTTTATTATTTTAAAAATTATAATTAATTTTACAATATCTACTGTTCAGTGCTAATATAATGCAGTTATGTACTTAATGTAAGTGCCGTACTGTTTTAATTCATGTCTCTCATTGATTATTGACTTTGTGCATCATAACAGTAATTTATGTTAAATAGTAAAGCTTTTTCTAAAATACAGTAAAAAGTCAGTTCTTTATAAAAGATACGGTAATATATAATTGAGAAATGGTTTGAAACAATTTGAGGGGTGTTAACACATGTCTGAAATAATTGGGCATGCTTATAAAAAATTTCTAAACATACTTCGTTCTACAACGCGAAATTTCAACTTGCGCGAGGGGTCTTGGAACGCATCATTCGCGTAAGTCGAGACTCGACTGTACCTCAGAGTGCAATATGTATAGAGTGAGTAGAGACACCTAAACTGTACAAAGTAAAGCTAGTTGAAACCAGTTCCTTCACGTTTGTAGATCAGCTAGAGAGGAAAATGCAAGATCATCAAACTTCAAAAAGCAACATTTTTCAATGTCATCTTCAAACAACGTTGACACAGAGACAATCGCCACAAGTGTGATAATACAGGTTGGTTCCAGTACCCCAATTTTCCAATGACCCCGAATGACCCTATACAAATTGATGGATATTTCATGAAAGATGATTGTTAAAGCACAATCAATCTTTTCCTTGGGAAAAGGAAGAATGTTCCTTAGCCGCGAAGGCTCATCTGTGGTGCTTTTGTACTTCCACCATCAGTTTTCGTGTTGAAACAATTCTAAAATGTACTGATACTTTCTTTAGTGTATAGCTGAACAACTTGTGTTACATTCGAGCAAATCCCTCCAAGTTCCTCCTCACTGAAAGAAGAAATATTAATAGATAAAGTTTAATTAAGTGCTCGTACAGAGGTTGGAATGCAAGTACGCAAAAAACAAGCAGTTCAGTCAGAAGTAAGAAAGCCCACTTTTCCGTGTAGTAGCACATGAATTTGCAAAAATAGCCTCTTCCCTTCTTGTCTAGCTTATCTACATCTCTCTCTCTCTCTGTCTTGCTTAGCTTAGGTTTACAATTATTCATATGTGTTACATACTTCATAACCCTACTTTCAAACTATTTATTTTCAATATTTACATAATAAAAGAAATATTTTTAAAAATGAATTTTTGAATGGAGGGTTTTAAACTTTGAAAATCAACAAAAATGTACATAAGAAAAACTGCAGCCGTAACGAAGTTTTCAGAAAATAAGAAAAATTTCTAGGGGAGGGGGGAGGTTGAAGTCTAAAAAGCTCAATTTGTGTTTATGCTAGCTATGTCGCTGTTTTGTGGGACACGCTTTTTAACTGCTGCCAAAAAACAAAAACGAAAAACAGTAATTATGAAGTTAATTGTCAATAAAGTTAACAAATTAATTTCAAGACTGAACCTATGCAAGCATAATATTCGCGTTTGCGAATAATATATAAAGTAAAGCAAATAAACTATTGGGGGCGCTGCAGCCACTGTCTAAAGGCGGATGAAAAAGGTAAAACAAACAAATGCCGTAACTTATAACTTGCTTTGACGCTTAGTGAATGACAATAATTTTTCATCGTGTTTGTGGGAAGCTTTTTCTAATCTTCTGAAATTACATTACACAAAAAATTGTCTGAAGCCTGTAATTTACCCCAAAGAAAACACGTGGAATGGAATGTTTTACCTTTTTCTTTAGTATTGTTAATCATCGCAAGGTAGTGTATTCAAGCTCTGGAGTTGCGAATTGCGGATGATGGACTTTTGAAATTGTACAAATTTGGAAAATAATTCAGGTTTTCGAGGCTCTCCTCAAATAAAGTGAAAGCATTTTTTACTACATTCTTGTTTCAGACTATGTAGGTTTGAAGTCATTAATAGTGGAGGAAGTGCTGCCCCATTCCGCATCTCATAATGCTGTAGGCCCGGCATCCGGGAAAAACAAAACAATCACGTTAAGTTGAACTTTGTTTTCAACAATCACCTCTTCTCTTTGCAGCATGAATCTGCTTCCACAAATTATAGGGAAAACTTATTATCTTCAAATAAGTACCCTTTAACCATCGCTCAGCTACTCTTCACTAAAATCAACCTCGTTCTTTGCTGCGTCTTTTCGCGTCGGGTGAAAAATTACTCTTAACCTACGCCCTGCAATGTAAGGTCAAAAATTACTCTCCCAAACGGTTTTGTTTTTCCCTTCTTTTTTTTTTTTTGCTAACATCATCTTTGATTGACAAGCAGTATATTCAATTTTTAGGAGGTCACTCTTCGTGTTATTTTGTTCCCAAACGTAGCCACAGACAGACGAACTTGTTGAAGCTGATGCCGCAGTTAATTCCTACGTATTTATAGTTTTTGTCGGTCTCTGCTCATAAGGAAGGTTTCTTTATTAGTTGTTCTCAATCAATCCGCGATTGCGTGTGATTGCGTATTGCTTTAAATCTATTGATGTTGTACTGACTTTTCATCTACATACTTATGTACAGTCTGACGAAATATGTACCAACGTATCTGTCATCTATTTATATACATCGTTGGTTATTTACATTTATGAAGGTCAATCATGCATGTATATTTTGCCATTTACGTTTGGTCAATGAGTTCTTCCAAACGTTATCTAAACTGTAAATCTCTATATTGTCATTCAAAAGACCTCTTCAATTTTTCAATCATAATGACTCATTTTCTGGCGCAAACGTCGCACAGTGGAGTATTTGACTGAAAATCCTGGCCAAAACTAGTTTGAAATTTTCACTCTTCTGAAGGCGACACCCTTGTGTGCGTTTGTGCGCTGTACGGCGAAGCTATCCCACTTATAGACACAAAACTTAGTATACAAGTTGTCTGAAATGTCTGATGTTACAATTTGAAACTCGATTTTTAAAATTTGAATTAGAAAATGAAATATTTAATATTTTATCCACGGTTTAGACTTTTGCATGTTTACGACCGTAAAAACGATCCTAGTAAACGTAGAAAAAAACCCAATGCATCACTAGATAGGAAAAATAATTTTCTTCAAGATTATGGTTTGTTTGATGTTCTAACGTAATTAACCGAATTTCTAAGAATTTACAAAGGGAGGTCACTTTTTCGACTTTTTTCAATTATTCAATCAATGTAAACTAAAATTCTTGCATCCAATATTCTAATAATGTTATGGCTCTGAAACTTTTTAAGGAAATAATATAAACATCTTACCTTCATTTACAGCGAAAACGGTGAAGTTATGTTCTTTCACTGATTTATAATGAATTTTTTTTCAATGAGTTGAAATAAAAATTTTCAATAATTTTCGCTCGATCCGAAATCTATGCCACTGTTGGCTCTTTGCCAAACTGCTTAGACAAGTGATAAGTAAACATGTTCGATGCGAATGGCTGTTTTCCTTTGAAGATATGTAATTAAATGCACTGTTCGGGGGGAGAAAAAAAGCAAAAAGCGGTTAAAAAATCCTAGTATTCTGTACAAAACACTAATTTGAAACCGAAAAAATAATCAATTTTATTCTTTTCGTTTGGTTTCAATCATTAAAACCCTGAGTTAATCATGCACAAAAAGAATTAAAGACAAGGGTTTCGGGGTTACAAAGAACCTTTTTTCCATTAAAAAATAAATAAATAAATAAATGAACTAGGATATTAATATAACTGTAAAAACACTCGAAAATGGATATTCAAAAGCTCTTTGTTTTTGAATTGTATATATTGTACTCGTACCTTGGGTCGATTCTTAGTTTGACATCGCGTGATGTGTCCGCTAAAAATTGTACGAACAAACTTGGAACTTAAATTTTATATAACTTTAATTTTACAATGAGTAGGTAAAATGTCTTAAATATGGATAGCTCGCTAGCGTAGGAACGTTAGGAGACAATTACAATTGTCTCCTAACGCTAGCAAGTGGGAGGGGGGGGGTATTTTCCCCCTTTTGCTACGTATAAGGGGGAAAAGACCCCCTTCCCCGGCACATTATTTGCAGCAATGATCTGGAAAATTAAAAATATTTATTTATTTCATCTAAAATCTCAATTTTAAGGAAGAGCAAATTTTCTTCGCAAGATCACAAAATAATTTAATTTATTAACTCATTAACGTACATGAGAAAATTAACATAACTGAACGCAAACACATGTTTTAGGGGTGCAATGAATCTCCTTAGCGATGCATAAAGGTAAGCGTTTCGAAATTAATTGGAGGATTCTCATTCCATAACTTACATCTTTACACATTGATGAAGCGGTTTCTCGTAACCATGAAACTCGTGTCTGAAATTTTATTGTTGTTTGTGCGCTCAAATATGTCGATCGTTTCATTCAGTAGTACTTATGATAACTTTTTTACAAATTTATTAAATCTTTGTTGGTAAATTCAGTTTAAAATCATGACTTGTCACAAAAAGATTGGATTATGCACTTTTTTAAAAAAAAATCATTAAAAAAAAGGGCAGTTGTAGGCGGAAGATTTTTTTGCTGAAGTTAGCACTAGAGACTTTGCCAAATACGATGCAACTTTCAAAACAGCCCGACCGAGCCCGACACCCATTTAAAAAGCTTTCTCTACTTATAAATTAAGGCGAAAAGCCTTCAAAAACCTCATGTACCAAGTTTTCTTTATTTTTTTTCACAAAAAGAAAATAAAAATATTTACTTTGATTTATAATTAGCACTAAGCCCTGACATTTCTTTATACCGTAAAATTGGTTTGGTTCAATTCCATTCATTTAGAAAGCCACAAAAAAATCTACATTGAAACGTAATAATTAAGCTGAAACGTAACAAAAAAGCGAAAATTATTATAGAAATCTCATCTTTCAACGAGGCTATGAGCAATTGTATGTGACTCAAGTTTCCAAAACAGGTGCCGATCGATGCACCAGTTAGTCAACTATCATGGAATAAATTTTCATAAAAATCGGGTAAATTTTTAATTTTGGACTTTTGGCCAGGATTTTCAGTCAAATACTCCACTGTGCGTCGTCTGGTGTTAGAGCTAAACACCCCGTAATGCGTTGGAAACAATAAAAGACACTTCTAAAAGACCAGTTAAGAAGAGAGCTCCTGGGCAAGCCGAGAGTCTTTTAAAAATCGCCTTCTCACGTCCCTCCTACAAACAATGAAAATCTGGATGATAACACTCATGAAAAACAATCACCTGCTGTCGTCACCCACACGCCATTAGATTGCCCTTTTAGATAAACGGCCTTCCCATGGTGACGTCACGAAAGATGATGGTCCGGAATTGATAGGACAATAAGTGGCAGCAGTTTGGATCTGGATGATTAAATAGAGCGTCACAATCGGAATTGAGTGATTTTTGGATGGTTCGTGGGCGGTTGTTTGACGTCCTTTAATTGAATGGAATTTAGACAAGGCAGTGGCGAAGCGAGGGAGGGGGGTTAAAACTCCCCCCCCCCCAGAGAGAGCCATAAGTTTTAATATAAATGCAAATTCTAATACAGTAGTTTATGCATAGGAAAAAGCTGCTTTGATTTTAAAAAAAGGCCCATCAGAAGGTATTTTTGATTAAAAAAAAAAAAAAAAGCCCCTTCAGAAAGTATTTATCAAAAAATCTCTTCCAGAAGGTATTTTTGATTTTTAAAAAAACGAGCTGATGATCATGACTTCCTTTTACTCCAATTCAATGTCATTTCCCCATTATTGGCAATTTTAATGAGATTCAATTGTTTACTCTCTAATATCACCAACAGTGGCCAAACTGAAACCAAATTAAAAAAATAATAATAAAAAAATCTCGAAATTTGTCGAGTTCGTGACAAAACTTGGCGACCAAAAGAATGGTGATATATCACCAAGTGTCCGATAAATTTTAAGAGAACTTGAGTTTACATCGAAATTAACAACAATTTCCCCCCAAAAAGAGGCAAAAGACCCCCTTTGGAACATCCGAATGCAACCAAAATTGAAGGTGCACAACTAGATCCCACTAGGAGTCCATGTACCAAATTTCAACTTTCTAGGACATCCCGTTTTTGAGTTATGCGAGATACATACATACGTACATACATTCGGACGTCACGAATCATATATCCACGCGTGGTCGGGTCGGAAAAAAAACTCAACATTCATTCGGGGGTGAGAAAAATGGAAATTGAGGTCGATTTTGGAGTGAAAATTTTTTCGCGAATACAATACTTCCTTTTTTGAAAAAGGAAGTAAAAACCCTCCAAAAGGTATTTCTGGCTGCGCTTGTGAGACAGGTAATAAAAAAAGTGCAGGTTTTCTCAATGTATTGTAAGTGACCTGTCAGGAATGGTTAGTCATTCTGAGCCAACAAGCAGAAAACTGTTCATATCCCTCTACTAGGTTTTCTGAGGAAGCCAACAGAACTGTTCAAAATACTCCCCAGAAGCTTTTTCAAGTTAACAAGAAAATTAACCATATACATTGTAAATAGCTTTTCTGAGCTAACAAGGAAAAAAAAATGGGCATTACTTTCTACTAGCTATTCCGTGCTAACCGTAGAGAAAATCCTACCTACTCCGAGTAAATCCGATCCCATTCTAGTCCGTGGAGTTTGTGACAAAAATACCCAAAACATTTCACTTCCGGATACCAGTCTGAAATTTTGTACAATGCTTATGCACATATCTAAGAACAAAAATCCGCCGGGAGGCATTTGATCAGGGGTCATGAACCCCCTGTGATGACGTCATCAAAATGGCCGCCTTTTAAAGAAAAGTACGTTCGTTTAACAGCTTAGAACTCTATTATGGATCTTAATATTGTGATATTGAAGTATATCATTTAAAAGCGCTTTAAAAGAGCTATTTAATAGTGATTGAATTTTTTCCCGATCACAAATAGTTTAAGAGTTATTACAACTAACGTCATCAAAATGGCTGCCTGGAAAGGTAAATACGTAAGTTTAACTGCTTAGAACTACATTACAGATCTTTATATTGTAGTATTAATGTGTATCATCTGAAAGAGCTTTAAAAGAGCTATTTAACAGAGACTGATTTTTCCTCCGAAAACAACTATAGAGTTATTAAAATTTCCGTCATTAAAATGGCTGTCGTGAAAAGAAGAAAAAGTTTCGTTTAACCGCTCAAAACGCCATTAGAAATAATTCTTCCGTAAAAAATAGGTGCACTGAATAAAAGCTGTAAAATAAACTAGAAAAATATGCATTTGCCCCCCCCCCCCCCAAGTAAATAGTTTTAAAATTTTCACTGCAGTAACGTAACTACATGGAGCGGGAGGGTGGGGTGATTCTCAATAAACTGTTCCAACTGTTCTGCCGCATCTAAACCGCAGTGAAACTTTTAATTACAAATGCCTTACCGGATTAAATACACATATGTATTGTCCCATAATAATTCACTTCTCTTGCAAGTTCGAACGACTGCCGTCTAGCGGCAAGAATCAGAACGACTAGTCGATTTTTTCCCGCCAACAAGCTGTAACTTTGGATTGCAGTCCACCTAGCTCGTTTCTTTCCAGTTCTGCTGTTCTCAGCAATAATTAATCCCATAGTGATATGTTTATTATTCAGATATAATTTTCAATAACTGAATATTTGACTGGTTAATGCTGTAGCAAATAATATCAAATAAAGGTGAGTCATATAATTCTATTACGGTTTGAAATCGATAACTTCGATTGTTCGTTCCATCTAGCATTAAAATTATCATATAGCTTGTATTTATTCCTTTACGTCATTTTCAATAAGCAAAACGTATTAAAACCTCGCAATATTTTTTAGAACAAATTTTTCTCCTTCATTTGTTCTATGTGACCTCAAAATACTAACATAGCTTGCAATCATTTCTTTAATGAGCTTTTGAAAAAGTAAAATATTTAATGAATTAAGTGTTTGTATTAGTCCCATCTACGCGCCCTGCTAAAATCTATTCAGTGGGCTATGCCGAATGAGTATGGCGAAAATAAAAAGTTGGTCGTGTTAGGTTGTCTCCACATAAAAATGGCTGTTTCATCTGCTATAGGTACATGGCTTGAAGGAAGTGGATAAACTGAACTCCTAGTTGAAACTCATGTAACAACATCGGGAAGAGCAGAAGGAACACTGAAAGAATGTGAAGAGAAGTCGATACGCTCACGATTTTGCAGTAACCACTCTCCAAGATCTGTTAGAGAAAGCGTCAAAATCGAAAAGATATAGACGAAACATTTACACACTGGGTTAAGCAAAGATCAGAAGAATCGTCTCAGTTTATGTACTGGAAGATCACCATGGAGTTAGAATGTATACTTTTAAATCTGGTGCGCATTATTCGTCAAGGAAATTTCTCAAGTTTTACTGTCACTCTTGAGAACATATGTCCATAGATGTTTACTCTTGATCGTACAAATTATGCCCGATGGCCTTCAGTATTTCTGTTCAATTGGAAGCTGTTACCAGAGATGTATCCAGCTATTTTCCAGAAGTTTCATAGGGAAAATATGTCTTTCTCCAAAACTGAGAAGAAATTTTCCAGGATGGCAGACGAACATTTGCATGAGCAAATCAACAAATTAATTTAAAAAATCATCAACTAATCTATCCAGTTTAAGTCATGTGAGTCTTCATTAATACAATGGATCGTTGCTGTACCGGAAGTTGTGCGCATGATTGGGGTGTTTGAAGAAAATCAGAACCTGAAGTCTGACGTCACTACTGAAAAGCTAGATACTAGATACATGAAGACACTAGAAGCTTTTGTATTCGATATGAAACTCATGTTTCCAGCCTAGTTGAAACAATTGAAGAACACGGGAATCCTTTCGAAGATGACGATTTAACTGCAAAAAACAGCAACAAAATTATTCTCTGAAGAAAGTGCCATTTCTGTGATGTCAGCGCAAGCCAATTCAATACATTTGTAGAAGATCGCTTAGTGTTAAGAAAATTATCCATACATGATGTTATTAAAAGAAACAATCTCCTCTTGATGAGCAGAAAATATTTCTGTTCAGTCCAAAGACAAACAAAACATTGTTGATTTGAGGAGGGCAGCACTCTTTTTGCAAAAGCTATATGTTGCCGGCCAAGCAACTCAAATGGATGTAAAAGAATTTTTTCCCATGAAAACAGTTCGTGTTCACCTTCTATATCCAACCTTGGCAAATTTAGGAAACCAAGAAAAAAAGTCCGACGTAGTTTCTTGTATCGTCCATCTACTGGACTGGTTTTGACGGCTATTCCGGAACCAAATTGTTCATTGATGGGGCTGCACTGATTCACATGCTTTTTTCTCAGTCTACTCGAATTGTCCAACAATACTGCGATCAGATTGTGGAGCCGTACATATTAATGAGACTAAAAAGCGTTCGTAAGGTAGATTTAGTTTTTGACCGGTATTCAAAAGGAAGTTTGAAAAACGACACGAGACAATCGAGAGGATCTGGACCAAGAATAAGTATTAAATCCAATGTTTTGACACCAAAGTCATTTACTAAATTTCTTGCGAAAGATGAAAATAAAAAGGAGCTTTTCGAATTTTTGGCAGAAAATCTCGTAAGATGGATCTACCAGATGGGAAGCAGGTTGTATCCACCTACAAAGACACTGTAATTGCTCAAGAACAAGTTTGAAACCATGTCTCCTGTATCCTACAAAGAAGCCGATGCGATGCTATTCCTTTATATGCAGCATGCAATAGAATACCCGGGTCATGCTAGGATTACCGTGAAAACTGTTGACAGGGATGATGTAGTGATTGCTATTGCTATATTCCGAGTTCCGAAACTGCAAGAGCTATGGGTGGAGTATGGAAGTGGAGAATATCTGCGGTATCTTTCCATCCACGTTTTGCACCGTAAAGTTCCACAAGGTGTACCAGATCTTCTGTCTTTTTTCCATGCCTTTACATGAGTTGATCCGGTGTCTAGTTTTGCCAGCATTGGTAAAACTAGGTACTGCATGGAAAATGTGGATGGCGTTTAGAGATGTTGACAAAGTTTTTTTGTACTATACTAAAGTACCCGAAAGCATCAATAAAGACAATAAGCATTTCCTACTTATTCAGCGCTTCGTCGTCCTAACGTATCATTCATCAAGCTCAGTGGAAACCGTAAATGCGGCTAGGAGAATAATCTTCACCCAGCAAAACAGACCAGTTGAATGTATTCCACGATCTAGCAACGTTCTTCTTCATCACCTAAAGAGAGCAATGTTGCAGTGTTCACTATGGACAAAATGTCTTCAGCGAAATTTTCAGCTCTTGGATCCATGTCAGTGGAGATGGAAAAAAATTGGTGAAGAGTTTGAACCTCTTTGGTATGCACACCCCGAAATAACAATTGAGAAATTACAGATTATATCATGCAAGTGCAAAGAGATGTCAACACGCTGTCGATGCGTCAGATCAGGTCTGAATTGTACACTTCTTTGTAGTTGTGAGGGTCAGTGCAATACGTAAAACGTTCCTTAAAAAAACTTATTACAGTTTTCGTTATAACAGGTACTTTTTCTTTGTATTAAAACGTGTAATTTTCATCTATTTCTCTTCAATGTTTGAAATATAAGCATGTTTAACAAAATTGTTTTATTATACGCTAGCATTAATAGTTAAGTCCTCGATCCATTTGGGGTGGTGACTTTGATTATTTCTGCATTTTAACCTCCCTTTCATTCAGTATACAGGTAAAATACTGAAAAAAGGTGTTAAAACATGGAGTGCAAGTTTAAATTTAATGAAACTGGAAAGGTTCTCTTATAATGCAGGTATAACAGTAAAAATTTTACTCCAATATCGGCGAATACAAGAAAGTCATTGTTTTCCTATCAATTTTCACGTTGATATTGTAATAATTATCAAACTATTTGTCTTCTTTACTAATAATAAAGTCGAAGTTTGTCTGGATATCTGTCGAGATGTCTGTCCAGATGTCTCTCTGTGACGCGCATAGCGCCTAAACCGTTCTGCCTATTTTCACGAAATTTGGCACAGAATTCGTTTGTAGCATGGGGGTGTGAACCTCGAAGCGATTTTTCGAAAATTCGATTTTATTCTTTCTCTATTTCATTTTTAGGAACATTTTAAAGAGCAAATTATCATAACGTGGACGAGTAAATTACCAAATTATCATAACGTGGAACCGTTACACAAAAAAATTGTTGAGAAGGCCAGGGCCCACCCAGGGTTGTCTTGCAACTGAGGAAGGAAGGAACCATAAAATAGCCGAACAAAATTAACATAGCAAATTGACGAAAAATTCACCATCCATTGTGTGTAAATATACAGGCGAATCAAATGACCTTTTAATTCTTTTACTGCGAGCAAAGCCGTGCGGGTACCGCTTGTAGAAAATAAACCTAAGCACTGTTGAAGAGCTTTTTTAAACGGCTTTCAGATAATGTATTTGAATTTTACAAAATTAGGACCTATTATGTAGTTTTAAGCAGTTAAACCAACGTACTAACCGATACATGGCGGCCATTTTGATGACGTCACCACAGGGGAGTTTTGACCTCCAATCAATTGCCTCCCGGCGTTTTTTGCTCCCTTATATGAACATAAGTGCTGTACAAAATTTCATATTGGTATCCGGAAGTGAAATGTTTTTGCACAAACTCCACCGACTATTCTCCATATACGGCGCAATCCGAGTAAAGAACTAATTTTTTTTTTTTTTTTTTTGTAATCGACGTTTGGCAACAGTCGGAAATGTAGAATAATCGACGTCTTTTGTGGCTAAGCGATAACGAAGAATTTTATAACCTTCTTAATAACTGTGAATAGAACTAAATAATTTTCCCTTAGTTCTGAATTAAAGTTGATTAAAACTGAACCACCCGAGATGGTTATTTCGAGTAAACTGACAAGCAGAAAGTTGTTGATGAATATTATTTCTACAAACTGTTTCTGAATTTACAAGCAGACAGCTGTTTGTGTACATACTGCGAGTTTTTTTGAGCAATCACGATTGCTTATTGTTCTCACTTGACTGTTTTGATGTCCTTTGATTTTAATTTCCCCCCGCCACCCTCTGCAGCATCACCGTCGACCGGCTCCTCACGATGCTGCTCCTATAGCGGAAGCCGTCTCCAGGTTGCATCCATGTCCTACACACACGCGCATACATACACAACTACACACACACACACGCACGCACGCAAACACACACACACACATACACCTACACACAAACACATACACACAACTACCCACACATTCATGCCTGCACGCAGACACAAACACATATGCCTACACACACATCATACACATACCCCCTACACACAAACCCACATACCCCCCCCCCACACACACAAACTCACACGCCTACATACACACACTCCTGATTGCGAAAAACATAATTTGAATTCAAAATGTTGAAATTCAAATTATTATTATTATTATTATTATTTTTTTTTTTTTTTTTTTGAGCTTACAGCCAGGGTTTGATTTCTGAATTAGCCGTGGTCTACGGCCCCTGATATTTAGGGGCCCCCAAATGGCTGAAATTACTTCTATCGATAGCTAAAATTATTTTAATCAATGGCTAAAGTTTGATGACAGGGGACCCCAAAAAAGTATTTGGCCTAGGGCCCCTCGATATCTAAATTCTCAATTTTTTGAATGAAACTCCAAATTTCACCGAATGATAAAATACGAGGCAAAGTTAACCTATGCCTCTACAAATGAGAAGAATACCATGAAAATGTAAAAAATATATTTGAAATACACTGCAATACTTTTCTTTACCCCACCCCACCTCTTAGCATAAAACCTCAAGCTGGATATTGTAATACTGTCGCCAAATCAGCCGAATCGTCGGGCAAAATTTTCCGAGTGAGAAAATTTTCTTGGAATGTCCTAGTGACCTCCCATCAGAGCACTCTTAAGGCCATATCACACGTAGCGAAATTCGTTCAACCTGACGATCAACTTCGGTTCGACTCAACCGCGAGAGCGAATTCCGACCGGAAAATCCCCGTGTGCTATGCTTTCCGAGTTTGAACGTATTCCATTCAACTTTTTATCTTCTCGGCAAAAAAGTTGGATCAACCTCAACTTTCAGCCAATCAGGAGGAAGCAATCCTCTGACCTGTTACGTCAAAATACAACATGGCCGCCTGTAACAACATCAACAGCGTGTGCAAGGAATGGAATAAACTGCTAGAATAACTTCAGGTGAGTTATTAGTACTATATTTTCGTCAAAAACAAATATAAAACGTAATATTTTATAAATCTCCACCTTATTATTGTGTTAAAAGGTTAATTTCTAGTTCAAAGTCGTCGTAAGAATTTCCTTGCCAAATTCGCCAATCTCGTAGTGTGCAATCTTGCCAAATCAATGAATGTTTATAAACAATCTGAAGCAAGAGCAACGGTAATGGGTCAATCCGTAGAAATCACCCAGGCCGTGTTGCTCGACATTTTTGATTTTCCTAATTTTTTTACTAGTAAATTCTCACTACTAGGTGAGTTCAAAAGTGTTAAAAGAAAATTTTTTAAGCTCATACTTTTTTTTAACCCACCACTTTAAGTTTGCTTAGTTGCCGTTTTTGGACCAAAAACAAGTTTTACGTAAATGCATCTAACTCGGTCAATTTTACAGTTATCAGGACAAAACAAAATCCATCACCAGAAGGATGCCCCAGATACGATTTGCTTGCAAAATATTATTTAAATGGTGAGAAAGGTGAAGAAAAAAAATAACAATTACAAACTGAAAATTAGCATAAAATACGAGTTTTAGTGCAACAAAATTAGTAAAAGGAGGAGAGTCTCAGCTATATTTTTTTTCTTCTGTAGATATAATATAGGACTACTTGTTGTAGGAATTTTAAACTTAAGAACTTTGTCCTTTTTTTTTTTGCAAACTTTTTCAAAAATGGAAAAAATCGAATTTTGACTAAGTTTAAAGTAAAATATCTCAAAAGGGACTAGTGAAAAATTATTGAATTGATACAGGTAACACCTTTTTTATGACATGAAAATATGATTACAATTTGATGACTGAGACTCAACTGGTACTAGAGTTATAGAGCATTAAAGTTGGCCAAATATTGCATTTTCGCAAAGTTTAAAGCAAATTATTTCAAGTGGGAACGAGTGAAAAACAATGAAATTGATACAGGTAGCAGGTAGCACCGTTTTATTATATGAACCTATGATTACAATTTGGTGACTGAGATTCAACTGGTGTCAGAGTTATAGTGCATCAAAATTGGCCAAATATTGCATTACACATACACAAAGTTAAATATTAATTCATAGATAAGCTTCACTTTCCAAACATTTAATAGAAACAAAAGTTCATCTTCTTTAGCAAATTAAATTCATGCAATAGAATTATGCACAAAAAATAAGCAAATGAATAAATGAAATAAATGTTTAGCTCCTTTGTCCTAAACATTTAAGTATATACACATCATAAATCAATTGTTATTAATAACAACACATTTTTTTTTTTTTTGCTACAATTTATCATCTTTTACTTAAGTTTTCTTCTGTATGTAAAATACCAGACACCCGGTTATCACATTCAGAGGCTGGAGGCAGATGTTATCGCTGAGATGACATCTGCCTCCAGCTCGGTTATTCGCTCTTCCGGACTGATGAGTTCCAATAAAAACGAAACTGTAGTCTCTGGATATGATAATCGGGCTGTCTGGTATAACATGGGGATTGTTTAAAAACAGCACACACACCATGCCTATACTTTACGGAAATACATTGATTTTACATTTCATAAAAGCTAGGGGATACTTTGCCTGTCCTCCTCCCTGTATAATATTCATGTTATATATACTTGTCTAATTTGTTTTCTTAATTTTAGATTATGTGAGAAAGAATTTCAAGTTATTGTTTACAGATGCAGTTATAGAGGTTGCAGTCAAAAACTGTTTGTTCCAGGGCGAAGTTAATTATTGTTGAACTTTGAAATGTAATTGAAATTATGTATTAATACATATGAGTGTGTGTGTGTGTATGGAATTTATTGTAAATAAAGTTTATGTATAAATTTTATGTGTCAGTTTCTCTAAAGAATACTAGAAAAAAATGAACTTTTTTAATTTTTTTTTCTTTCTTGGTATATATTATAAAAGATAATGTTCCTTCAGTATGCTTTGTAAAAACATCTATGAAGCATTGTTCTTCTCAGAGAACAAAAGTAAAACAACTCACAATTTCTTACTTAATTGAATGTACCTGCATGACTCAATTAAATCAATAGAACCATTTTAAGTCCAATTTTTCAAACTATGAAAAGTAGTACAAACCTGCCTAAATCAGTAGAAAAGTTGGTATTCTTGCGTTCTATGTAAC
The DNA here is from genome assembly GCF_026930045.1 of Uloborus diversus. NCBI lineage: Eukaryota > Metazoa > Arthropoda > Arachnida > Araneae > Uloboridae > Uloborus > Uloborus diversus. The sequence goes on along the minus strand of NC_072737.1, from coordinate 16,635,603 downwards.
TTGTAAACTATGCAATAAGTACTTTATACTCTTCACTATTTAAAAATTTAAGTTTTGATTTTTTTTAAAAGTAATAAATTTTATGTGCATGTGTTGGAAAGATAAAATAGAATGGGTCATGTACAGAGGTTTCATATAAAAACAGTAGCATGTATATATAAAAGTAGAAAATTTTGTTATTCCACTTTTTGTGCATTGCTAAAAAGATTTCTATTTAAACAACTAAACTTGGTGTACATTCAATAGCAAAATAATAATACTTAGACGAGGTTGGGTTTTTGGCAAAAAAAAAAAAAAACCTGTTTTTGAAATGACCTGTTAAAAACTCCAATACTGACATTGATAGTTTTTATAAACACATATGGTTTCCTGATGCTGAAAAATTATTTCACATTATATCATTAAAATTAATAGTTTAATTAATAAGTTTGATTAAAATTAATTGATAAATTTTCTTGTAAATTTGTTACACTGTAAAAGTAGTTATGGATAACAGTTACAGCTTGTTTTCAAAGTAGTTTTGTTTTAAACTTTTTAATAACTTAATTCATTTGTAACAATTAGATACAATTAATTTTATCAATCAAAAAGGCTTTCTGGGAAAGGATTTATGCAATGTCTCTTTTCTTTTGAGTAAAAATGAAACTAAGTTGATCAGAACTCAATAGTTAAGTATAATAGTATCTAAATATTTTGAATGGTGATATTTACTTTTTTTTATGTTATTAATTTTTTCTCTAATATAAATATTCTCTGTTTATAGAGGAACTAATAGTTGCTTGATACAACCAAAGACATAAATGTCAAAAACTTAAATACCAACTCTAATAGCTTTTGTAGCGGTTATCTCTCAATTCAGGATGTCCCAGCAAAAGTATGATGGGAAAGTTTTAGACAAAACAATATACCCCTGTTCAGCATCAATAGAGAGGATATTCTCCAGTTTTGAATTGATCCATTCCAAACTTAGAAATAGACATGGTGTGCAAAAGGATTTGAAATTAGTATTTTATCACTGCATGGTTTGAGGAGAAAAGATTTAGAGTGGGAATAAATGTAAATGTTGACTAAAGATCCAAATTTTATTAAAGTTTGAAAATTAAACTAGACAAATGTATGCATTGCCTTTCACTTTCAGCTTTAAAAAAAATTAAGGAATAAATAGTCATTATTATTGTTACTATTCAATATACTGCTATTTCCATTACTTGTTATCCTATACTAATAGTAGCTCTTTTATTCATCTCTCTCATTCTACAGACAAGCAGCTTGTTGAATCAACATTCTGTTTGGGATTTTTTACTAAACATATATTTTTTTTAATCCAAAAGAGTCGAAAAGTTTCCTCTAGTGTATGAAATCAAAATACTTTAAACTGAGAATCATTTGTTGTAGCAATTTCATACTAAATACAAATTTTTTAGTCAGGTTTTGGGCAGATAAGTGTTTAAAAGTAATAACTCAGAAATGTCCATTTACTTGATTTATAATTGCTGTTATTAAATTTTGTCACATATTTTAAAGTGGTAGACAAGTTTACTGGTTTAAAAATCACAGCTTTTACATAATTAGACAAGTTATTTATAAATATCGACTCTTACTCAGGTCCAGATCTACATGCCCGCAGTTGGGGGGTCAGGGCAACGACCCAAGAAATTGGAAAACTTTTTAGATAAACGAATACACTTAAACCTTCAACGTTGCAAACACATTTGGGAATTTCTGTAAAGTATCAGGATAATTAAAAGATTTTATTTGGGAAAATCAGCAAATGTGAAATAAATACATAGAATTACCTTAATATGAGCCACGAAAATGTCCGTTTCAAATAAAATTATTAAAAAAAACCTTTAAATATATTATGAAAAGCAGCAAGACTAATCAAAGTGTAAAAAACGTAATAGTTACATAAGAGTTACCTACATTTGCAAAAAAAAAAAAAAACTTGCTAGACCCAGAAAGATGGATAAAACAAAATTTTTTATTGTAAAAAGTTTCTTATGGTCCATTGATTTTGTAATGAACTTATACGTAAAATGAGAGGAAAAAAAATCAGGAGTTAAGAATTTCAAACTCCCTCAAAAACAAAATAAGTCAAAAAAAAAAAAACTTTGTCTGATAATTAAAATAGCCGTTTAAAACATAAACAAATAATAATATTGAATTTAAAAAAAAATAGTGAAGAAAAGCTTCCATGGTTTTAATCAATTCTTATCGGGGAAGGGGGGATCAAAACTTACAGATCCAGGCCTGCTTTTACTCATTGTTTTTAGGTAAAAGGGCTGTTATCGCTGTATTGAGCTAGTAAAATTAACATGTTTATAAATCACTTTTTCATAATTTCGAATGATTGCAACTTTCAAAACTGAAATTTATTTACAGTTTTGAAATAAATTGAGAAAAAAAAACCCATTAAATCCAAAAAACATCGCTCAGAGTACATTGTGCTAAGTCGCCTAAAGTGGTAGACAGAAGCCACGTTTAGGATCAACCCTTCATTTGAGAGCCTGGAAACCCTGTTCAACTTCTCCAAGAGAAAGTTGAATGAAAGCTTGAAGTTGAACGGGTAGGTTGAGCGAATTTCGTTACGTGTGATATGGCCTTAATATGCACTTTTAATTTTGACTGATAAAAACCACTAATCATAGCATTTCGTAAAATATTTTGAGTATATTTTTGGATTTGAATAAAAGAAATCAAAGTTTGCAACTGAAAACTTTCCTCCCTAATATTCTTTATTCGAGATATTCACCTGGTCAGCTTTTTGAGAGATGGGAGGATTAGCTGCCCCCCCCCCCCTCAAGTTCTGAAAACGTAATGTTTTTACACATAAGTGGAAGCGATATTTGTTATTCTCCGTTAAAATGGGGTTGTTTCCTTCAGTCAAAAGTACTACTTTTAGTCACTGAAATTGATAGAATGATTAAAAAAAATGACATGGACCCAGAAAATACTTTCATTTTCCCAACAGTTATTTTTTAATTAATATTTTAAAATGTCCGATTTGGAAAACAAGGCGTGGTCTTGATGACGTCACAAGTGATGCGATTTGGCGCATCTTTTTACCGCGATTCCATGTTATGATAATCCAGAAGCGAATTAAATATTGCGCTCTATACATGAAATACACCGCCAGCTCAGTCAATTCCAGCCGAGGACTGCAGTTTCGTGCTTATTAGCACTCATCAGCCCGGCATAGGAAAGTGATTGAGCTGGAGATGGAAAACCTCTTAAGGAAGCCTAGAGTGCCAAACAAACTGGTAGCTAATTCAGAATCAGCACGGATCAGACGAGTGACCGAAGCAATGGTTCGGTTCAACTCGAATTTTGAAGGCAAGGCAGGTATATTCAGTAAGTTACACCCTATAGCCTGGGCTAAGGCAGAAATACATGAAATACACCGCCAACTCAGTCAATTCCAGTCGAGGACTGCAGTTTCGTGCTTATTAGCACTCATCAGCCCGGCATAGGAGTGACTGGCAGTCCTCGGCTGGAATTGACTGAGTTGGCGGTGTATTTCATGTATTTCTGCCTTAGCCCTGGTTATAGGGTGTAACTTACTGAATATTGCACTCTATGCTTGCTATCAACCATATCGTTGCCAATACACGTGAGTAAAGATGCGAATTAAATATTTTTCTCCGTGAAAATGGCAACAATGAATGGCATTTTATCATTTGTTTTGTCACACGTCATAAGCAATGAGAGCGAACCGATTTAAGTAATTTTTTAAAAATATCAAAATTTATCAAATTATTTAAAAAATGGTCAGATCCTATATTTTTAAGCATGCTCTTTCAGAAAAAAAATACTTTTAAAATTTTGTAAACGACCCCATTGGCATTAGATATACAGTACAATTTTTGCCTCCTTTTCGAAATGACTGCCCTGTATATCGCTTTTGTCACCGGTGAGATTGTCATAAATCAGGAAGTGACATTAAACTTTCAATAAAACAATAAATAAATCTTCGATTAAAAATACCGAGCAATATTTTCCGCCTGAATTCTTTTAATAGCAGCTCGCGCCTCAATCCGTGAGACCGGCGTGGAATCGAGGCCGTCCATTTCCCACAAAGATCAAAAATGTTCGATTTCCCTTTCGGTCCGCGACTCGATCATGCGAGGCAAAATGGCGCACAGAGATAAATCCTGCTTCTCTCTTCTTTTTTTTTTGTTCGATTCGCTTTCGAGAATTTTACTTTCGGAATCGGGTTCTGAGGAAAATGACTTTTACTTTCGAAAATGGTGCCGTTTCATTTTTGACACTGACTTTGGCTGCTGTCCTTGCATGAGCACTTGAGGACAGCAATGACCCCGAGAGTTATCGGAAAGATCGGTATCAAGGCAAAAGTAATTTCAGAAATTCGGAAAAAAAAAAAGAACAGCTACTTTGAAGTCATTGGGTTTGCGACGTATGTACTCAAAATAGCAAAACAATTGATTTACCTACGTTAGAAATTGCAGAAAAAGTCTTCAATTTCGGTAAAACAATTTCAAATACTCCAAAATTAAAACATAAGGAAAAATTGCTCTTAAAAGTGAAAAATAATTTTATTCTTTAAACACCATCGATAACACTTTTAAACATAATTTTTGATGTTGGCGCAAAAACAAAAAGTAAAGTCCAGCGTTTCGTTCATGCTCCGTTCATATTTTTTTCAGAAAATCATCCAAAGTTAGAAACGAAACATTTATATCGTTTCTCAAATATGCTGTCATCAATGCATAATGTATGTGGTAGTGAAGAAACTGGGCCTGGTTAAATTTATAATTGTAGTTGAGTTATGGCTGTGAATGATCTTATCTATCGTTTTTGCGCCAACTTCAAAAATTATGTTTAAAAGTATTATCGATGGTGTTTAAAGAATAAAATTATTTTTCACTTTTAAGAGCAATTTTGAAGTCGGTTCTATTTTTTTTTTCAAAATTTTTTTAATTTCATTCTTTTTAGTGTAAAAGTAAGTAGATATTTCAGTAAAAGTAAGAAGTTACTTTTACTGAAGTTCGGCTAAGTAAGAAGTTCGGCTCTATATCACTGTATTGCTTCAGAGAAGCCTTTATTCAAAATTATCATTACAAATATTATTAATGTTACTGTTATATGGCACCAAACTCTTATAACAATGGGTTCATATCATTTTAATCATTTAATGGGGAAATTGCACAAAATTTACTGTTTTTTGCTCATAACTTTTTTTTCTAAAGAACAGATACGGTCAATCAAAGTAATGGGACCAAAGTTGAGCTATCCGCTATCCATCAAAAAGAGAATCATCAAAATCGGTTCACTAGGTGAGACGCTGTGAGTAGACAAACAAAAAGAAAAACATACATACTGTATGAACTGATAACCGCCTCCTTTTTGAAGTCGGTTAAAAAGATATCATGGGTGCTCCCCCCCCCCCCCCCCACCTTCCCATTCCAAGAGCAAGGGTTCCACCCTAAACATCGCAAAGTCTCCCCCAAAGCAAGACCCCCTCAACACCCCCTATAGATTTCAATGGCGCAGTCTGCGCCATTGAACTTCCCCTCTCCCCCCCCCAGGTGAGCGACTCTGGATCTATCCATTCTTTGCAAAAGGACTGCGGAGTCGGAGGGAAAGTGGCCGATTCCAACTCGAGAAATTTCAGAGCATTTGACTCTGATTCCGACTCTTGCTCCTTTACCGCAAAATCAGTTCGACTCCACTCCGCAAGCATGGCAGAGTTGCAGGCTTTGAGGCAAAATGACCGACTCCGACTCTTGGAATTTTTAACCTTCGACTCCCAACTCCGACTCCGTAGCCCTGCTTGGAACAATAACTTATGTCAGATTTTGACCAAATTTAATTTTTTATAGGAATTCTTTCTACGAAGCTGTAAGTTTTTCGATTAATCAACATCCAATATGATGCAGCTCCCTAATACAGAGTTTTAGTTATCATACTTGCTTAAATCTTGTAATCTTTGTTGTTTCAATGAGGTTGTTTCCTTCAGTCAAAAGTACTACTTTTAGTCACTAAAGTTGATAGAATGAGAAAAAATAATAATAATAACATGGACCCAGAAAATACTTTCATTTTCCCAACATTCAATTTTTGATTAATTTTTTAATTGTCCGATTTTTCAAACAAGGAGTGGTCTTTCAGATGTACTTCGGCGCGCACTCGCGCACTCCACTGGCGTGCTGAACTACGGCGTTTCCAGGTTATGATAATTCAGAAGCGAATTAAATATTGCGCTCTACGCTTGCTTTCAACCCTATCGTTATCAGTTCGTATGAGTAAAGAAGCGAATTAAATACTGCGCTCTGCATTAATGACAATAGTGAATGGCGGTTCATCATTTGTGATGTCATGCGCAGAAGCGAAAAAAAAAAAAGAAATTGGATCTGCGCAACCGATTGAAATAATTGTTAAAAAATACCGAACTTTATCAAATTATTTAAAAAATGGTCAGATCCTATGTTTTTAAGCATGCTTTTTCAGAAAAAAATACTTTTAAAATTTCGGAAATGACCCCATCATCAGTATTTCTTATTTAGAGCTTGAAACTAACAACTTCTAGTAATTCATTAACAGCAAAACCTGTAAAGTTGACCAAATGCAAGAAATTCTTTTGAAAATCAGATTCCGTTCAGATATTGCGTAACAACAGTTCCATCTCGACTGTCCTGCGCAACTACTTTCTTCAAAGTTAGAATGCCTTCCATTGTCTCCGAAGCCGCTCCAATTCCATTCTTTTCCCCAAATCGATTCGCTTAACTGAATAATCGAACGAGACAATGGACTTTCTCATCGCTCTTCAGCATCCGACCACGCTGCCAGAAACGAGGAACGCTGTTTCCCACGACACTCGACACCCCCGCAAAGGCACCCTCTGGGCTCGGATGCGCTCCCACTTTCTAAACAGAAGATGGCGTTTCGGTTTTTCTTGAAGGCGCTTTCAAAGTTTCAATGAAATGAAAAATAATTAATTTGAATTTTGACATCTTGAATTCAAATTATGTTTTTCGCAATCACGAGTGTGTGTATGTAGGCGTGTGTGTTTGTTTGTGTGGAGGGTATGTGTATGTGTGTAGGGGTATGTGTGTTGTGTGTAGGGGTATGTGTGTTGTGTGTAGGGGTATGTGTGTGTAGGCATGTGTGTTTGTGTCTGTGTGCAGGCATAAGTGTGTGAGTAGTTGTGTGTATGAATGTGTGTGTATGTGTGTGTGTGTAGCATGTGTAGATATCTGTATGTATTTGTGTTTGTATGGGTTTGTGTGTGTTTGTGTGTGTGTGTGTGCGTGTGTAGTTGTGTATGTATGCGCGTGTGTGTAGGATATGGATGCAACCTGGAGACGGCTTTCGCTATAGGTGCAGCATCGTGAGGAACCGGTCGACGGTGATGCTGCGGAGGGTGGCGGCGGGAAAATAAAATCAAAGGACATCAAAACAGTCAAGTGAGAAGAATAAGCAATCGTGATTGCTCAAAAAAAAAAAAAAAAAACTTATAGAGTAAGGTAACGATGGCACCCGTAACGGACAAGGGTCCAGTAACAGACAGTCATAAGTTTGGATTTAAATAATAAAAATTTTAGGCGAGTAAAACGGATGTTGCTGCGACCAATGAAGACGGTGCAACCATCTAGTGTTATCGGTGTGAATTTTATGAGCCATTTTTAACACGACACACAAAGGAACGGGGTTATAAGTTTGACGTGTCTCTGTGGTGTGTGTATCTGTCTGTGGTACTCTAGCGCCTAAACGGATAGACCGATTTTGAAAAATTTGAATTTTGACATTTTGAATTCAAATTATGTTTTTCGCCATCACGAGTGTGGGTGTATGTAGGCGTGTGTGTTTGTGTGTGTGGGGTATGTGTGTTTGTGTGTAGGGGGTGTGTGTAAGTATGTGTGTTTGTGTCTCTGTGCAGGCATGAGTGTGTGGGTAGTTGTGTGTATGAGTGTTTGTGTGCGTGGTGGCGGGGTATGTGTATGTGTGTGTAGGCATATGTGTTTGTGTCTGTGTGCAGGCATGAATGTGTGGGTAGTTGTGTGTATGTGTAGGTGTGTGTATGTGGTTGTGTGTGTGCGGACGGTGGAAAACGAGGACCTCAACATGCTAACACACCTTCAAACCGAGGACGCACCTGCAACCGAGGACGTCCTCGGTTTGAACTAACGCTGTTTTCGCTATCAGGGGATCTGTCTTATGGTAGAAAATTGTTTTTTATTGAAATTTAAAATTGTCCTCGGTGGCCGGTGTTTACGCACTGGTGTGTGAAGTGTCGAAAAGTTCGTGTGTGAACTCACGTCCCCGTTTTCACGTTATTAATCAACACGAGTGTAAGTCCTCGGTAATGCGAAGTTAATATATGTCCGATACACACCTTTTTCGGAATTGATTTTTCTTCTCATTCTGGTTCTTTCATTGATGTTCATTAATGGATAAGTTGAAAGTTTTTGCGTTTCAAAGCACGAATTTCCTTTTGAAATGTCCCGTTAAAAAGAAAATCGATATAAGGAAGGGGTTTTTTCTTTCTTTTTTCAAACAGTTTTGATATTTTTTATTCTGCTTCTTTTTGACTCAAAATTTGATAAACTAAAACAACATGGACAAAGCATAATAATTAGTTATGTAAAACCTCGTTATAACGAATTTCTATACGACGTAATTTCCACGACGGCGAAACACATTTAAAGTTTTCTTTCCACATATTCGAGCATACTTCGACCATCGGTCATTTCTCTTTGCGAAAATTGATGTTTACAACATATTGAACATTTTTTATGTTTTCAGTTGCAACAAAGCAAAATCTAAAAATAAAATTAAACAAAAAAAAAAAAAAAATAGAAAGAAAAAATAAATGTTCTCAAAATATTTTTTTGTGTTATAAATACAGTTATAGTGCTTCAGAAAGTTTATTTACATCGTTTTCTTTTTTTATTTGTTAAGTAAATATGATTTGGCATTTCGTTTAGCGGAAAATGTTTTACTGAAATATGCTAAGTTTGATTTTGTATTGTACATAAAAAAGGAAAACACGTTTGTACAACTTCTACTGAAAATTTAAATCAAATTTTATTCAATTTGCACATTTGTTTTATATTAAATTTATAGTTTTGCAAGGTCCCGTAAAAAATAAAAGTGATATAACGATGTTTTTTTTTTTCTTTTTTTAAACGATTTTGATATTTTTTTGTACAGTTTCTTTTTGACTTTTAACTAGATAACCTCAAACTTCGCGCACAAAACAAAAACTTATCATTGTTAAATCTCTTTATAGTGAACTCTGATAGAACGATATTAAAATTGCAAAGAAGCACATTCTAAAGTCTTCTTTCCACATATTCGTTTATCAATCATCTCTTATATCAAAAATTGATGTTTAAAGCGTATTGATCATTTTTTACACTTTTAGTTTCGACATTAAGTAAAATCTAAAAGTAAATTTGAAAAAAAAAAGAAAGAAAGGAAAAAAAAAATCACACTTTTGTATTACAGATACAGTCATAGTGCCTCAAAAAAGTTTATTTTTCTCTTCTTTTCTTTCCCTTAAAATAAAAATCTGTAAAGTTTATGTAATTTTTTATTTTGTGCAGAGTGAAATGTTTTTCTGAAATAAACCTATTTTAACATTAAATTTGGTTTTTGTCTTACACTAAAAATGGGAAACTCCCAATACATTTGTGCAACTTCTGCTGCAAATTTGAAGCAAATAACGTTTGTTTCATATTCAATTTAAATTTTATTAGTTTTTGTTTACTTGATTCTAATTTCAATAGATTCTGAGTTCAATCTGTAACTGAGATCATAAATTTCATGCACTGATTGAAATTTACACATCTTAGTGGGGAAAACACTATCGCGCTTAACATAAAGAGATCGGACATGAAAAGTATTGAAAAATTGATTTCAATCTGCTGAATTTTATGAAAATGATTAATGATCTTTAAAAACTGATAATATACTACTTTATACGTGCAATGTATGACGTATCGCTAGAGTTGTACACCTCTACATAAAGTATTCATTCTCCCCGTCGCCTAAAATTTGCGGAGACCCACCACAACCGATGACCCTAATGCGTGAAAACTCTCATACAAACTCTAAAAATTTCATATGTGCAGTGTCCGCCATGACCCCCTCCCTGCCACTTCTTTTAGTTTTATTGAAGGTTATGCATATAATCGCATTTGCTAAGCGGCTACATAGTCAGATACACTCCGGCATTCGAGGACCTGGAGCATACACTCCGGCCTCCGAGGACCTGGAGCATACACTCCGACCTCCGAGGACCTGGAGCATACACTCCGGCCTCCGAGGACCTGGAGCATACACTCCGGCCTCCGAGGACCTGGAGCATACACTCCGGCTTCCGAGGACTTGGTATTCACACACCGGCATTCGAGGACCTTGTACTCACACACCGGCAATCGAGAACCTGGTACTTAGCCGCCGGTAAATTCACATCGACAATTCAGTACCCTTGGCCTGGTACTTACCTTGGCGCCATGAAGAGTGAAATATGAAAAGTTTTATAGTTAATATTTTTAACAACAAAATTATTTTTAATCCTTATAAATTATGAAAAAATTTTTTAAAAAAATTATAATTGTAATACGGATGAAAATTATTGGAAGTTGCCAGTTTCTACATCTCTTCTTTTTATATATTTTTTAAACAATTGTAATACGTATGAAAGTTATTAAAAGTTGCCAGTTTCTTCTTTTTTTTACTTGCTACTCTCGCAGAATATTCAGTGAAATTTTTTAAGTGCTTTTTTTTATCAGTATTCTGCGGAACTGAATACCGAATAGTCAGTAGCCTATTTTAGAGGAGGGAGCAGGGACCCTGGGCTCTCCCAAAGGATAAATTAATTTAGCTATTTCATTTATTATTTGCATTGACTTCTCTATTATATTAAGATTTTTTATTTTTTTTAGTTATTTAAAATGAACACAAAGCGTACTTGAGTAAAAGCATTTTTGTCTGTTAAAGAAATAATACTGGAGTCAGAGGCCAGAGCGACAGAATAAATTAACTCACTGGTTTCAAATTCAAGGGAACGTCATATCGCGATTCCTCCAGTATTTATTCTTTAATAGAATCTATAATTACCATTTTAAAAATAATGTGTAGGCTTACTTAGAAAAGTCATTTAGATCCAGGAATGATCGAGATAATAGATTTTTTTCCTTCAGCTTATAAAAAATGAAAAATGAAAGAAATCACATGGTAGTTTCTTAGCATAACCATAATATCAATAGAAACGGCATGCAGTATCAAAATGTTATATCAACTGCATCGCGGTTTTAAGAAAAAATCAGCAACTGCTTTGAAATTCGCAAAGAAATAGTTTCTGAATTCTTCAATGAAACTTATATGTCATGAAGCTATGATTTTCTTAAATTTATGATAGTTATAGTTAAAATATAAATTAGTTTATAAAAACTGTAATATAAAGGGTTTTATATATTCAATTGCTTGAAATTTTAAAGATATTTTACGTCCGCATTCAAAGTGTATTAGTTCATAATACTTATGTACAAGAGTAAATTAATTGCCTTGCGAGATCCAAAAAAATACATTAAAAAAAATATCCTGAAAACATTTTTAAGAAACATTGAATCGGTGGGGGGGGGGGGGGGAGGAGGTTCAACTTCCGTCGCCCCTCCAAAAGTTATTTCTGTATCTGCCCCTCCGACATGTTGTCGGAGTTTAATAAAACCGTAGGAAACTCAGTGGGTGGTTCCGGGAAGACACCATTGGTCTCACAAAGGAGATTAGTCTTTGTGTCCATAGCTTTGAGGCAAACCACAAAATTGACTCCAGATGGGCTATTTTCTTTGAGGGCTACTTCATTCCTTTGAAAAAAGCTGGGAGGAAAAACTAGTTCGTGACGTCAGAGTTGTTAGGGGTTTGAGATCTGTCTTAAGTTTCCTACGTTTATTTCTCGAGTTGTTATTTTTTATGTTTGATTGTTATTTTTTAAGTTTGTTTGTTTGTTTCTGTTTCAAGTAATTTTGTTATTTCATATGCAAATTTGTTATATTTAAATTTATCTGTTGAGGAGATAATAATGTCAATTGTGCTGTTGCAACATGCAACAATTACTATCGAAAAACCAAGGGTTGTAGAAGAATTTGAAGAAGTTTTTAAAAATATTCAGGGAAAAAATATTTACAAAGGCAAAGGTGTCATTAAGGATTTGTTTCATATACTAGAAAACAAGTATCCAAATTTATGTAAAGATGCATTGAAAAAAAAATCGAATTCGAACGATTCGAATACGACATTTAAACCGATCTTTCAAAAAAAAAAAAAAGAAATGAAGATAAAAAACAAAAGAAATGGCTCCAGCCTAGCTTAAACACTTCTGCTAAATAAATGCATTTTATTAACATATTTAAATCAATAGTAAGAAACTTCAGTTCCAATTAAAAAATAGTAGTTTTCAAAATATCAACTTTTACAATTTTTAAACATGCCAGCCGTTAAAGCCACCAGTCCTAAGCCTGGATAATGTGTGAAGGAAAATTGTGATTTTATTCATCAAAATTTAAGGCCACGGCCACTCAAACTTGTATATGCAACGACATCACGCTAAAATTCAGTGAAGAAAGTGGTATTAAAAATACAATCTTAGGTGTTAATGCTCGAGCGTTTGAAGAGAACAGAATGCATGAGCTTAGAAAGAAAATTAAATAATATATATTGAAACAAATTTTCTGCTTAAAGAAACTTGAAAAATACTTCTGAAAAAAGATTTAATGCACACAATTGTCAATTAGAATAAACGAATGCAATAGTAGACAAGACTATTTCTCTTATTGAAAAATAGCAGTAAATACTGGGAAAAAATTATTTTGATACGTATTTAGACGCATTCTTTTTTGAAACAGTGACAATAATAATATCCATCGATATGTTCATGTTCAAGCAATGAATATTGCTGATTATTTACTTACAGTAGACGCTCGATTATCCGGCTCGCGACTATACTGACTCCGTACTATCCGGCCTGGTTAAGAATGTTTGAAATCGGTCATTTGTAAAACTGGTCATGGAAGTGCATGGGGAAAATAAAGAATGCTAAAATGTTTTTCATTTTTTACCCCGTCTGCAACCTCCGTGCATTCTGATCCCCCAATAACACAGGTGGCACATTAGTTAGAAGCTGTCTCGCGGTCACTTTTGCACACGGCACTTATCTATTAAATAAAACAGAAAGTACTACTTCTGCTTTTGTTTTTTATCTAAAACATGTAATTACATGTGTTTTAAATTAAGTAGGTGATGGAGTTAGAAAATAGAACTCCATCCTATCCGGATTTTTTGTTATCCGGACTGCCAATCCGCCCCATTAGTCCGGATAATCGGGAGTCTACTGTATTAATTTTTCTTTTGAGCAGAAACTGGTAAAATGTTGCGTTACAGTTTCATGTCAAAGATTTTATTTAGTAATTCGAAACATCAGTTCACAAATTTAAATAAACGTTTTACATGCACAGATTGAAACGCCTTGTACTCAACGCAGGTGAATGAAAGCAGAGAGATTTCTCATAACGATGACGTCACGAGTCTCCCTCTTCGATTCCCTCTTTTCGTCGCTCCGTGACACATCCCTTCTATTTTCTACGGCCCCTTTATATTTTATTTTTAAGTTTTTTGGTTTTAAAATTTATTTGAGGTGAAAGTTTTTGAAAGTTAAAATATATTTTCTTGTAACCTATCCTTATTAAGAAAACAGAAAAAAAAAACCTCTATGGACTTTCAGTTTAATATAAATGTATTGCGTATAAAAAAGAATAACTTCTTTTTTTTCATTAATCTATTTTCAGTATTGCGGTTTGTATGCTCGAATTTGAAATTGATTTTGTTCGAGTATAGTGAAAAAAAGAAAGCTTTTAAAATCGCCTGAACATACTCGTACATGTAGTACATTGCTTGTTGTACATACTCGTACATTGTTTAAGTTCAAGCTTGAAACTGATCTGCTAAATTTAATGTCAATTCTTTTTTTCATTGTTTATACCAACCTCCTCCAGTCAAGAGTAGCACTTTTGGAAAGTAGCACTGAAATTGATAGAATTAGCCAAAAAAATAACTTGGACCTAAAATACTTTTATTTTCCCATCCCTTACTTTTTAATTATTTTTTTTAAATGTCCGGTTTTTCAAACAAGGCGTGGTCTTGATGACGTCACAAATGACGCACTTGCCGCATCTTTCACCACGTTTCCACGTTATGATAATCAAGAAGCGAATTAAAATTGCGCTCTACGCTTACTATCAACCATATCGTTGCCGATAACGTGAGTAAAGATGCGAATTAAATATTTTGCTCTGAGAATGGCAACACGAAATGGCATTTCATCATTTGTGACGTCACACGACAGAAACTTAAACAATGAAAACGCAGCGATTTACGTATTTTTTTTTAAATATTAAAAATATTAAAAACCCATTCAAAACCGAAAGCAAAATGCAGGATTATGACAGACAATGTAAGTTAAGAAATAGCCTTTAAATAAACAAAATATATGCATATTACTCTCACATTTATGTACATGAGCGCCAGCAAGGGGCTGTAAGGGGGTGCATTTTCACAACCAAGCTTTTTAAATTAAAACTTAATTAACTTTTAAAAAGCAGTATTAATTTTATACTTGTTGAATATAATAAAAAAAATATGATATTAAATTCTGAGAAATTAAATGCGTTTTAAGCAAAGGAAAAATTACAAAAATATTGTGATCAGAGAAATAAACGTACAAATTAAATAAGTTTAATACTGATAAAAATTCAGGTAAGAATTCGCCTGAAAATAGATAAATGATCAAAAGACTATAAATAAATAAAAAGAAATTTTTTTAAAAATAAAACGAAAAAAAAAAAAAAATTACGCACAACTAGTAGAAAAAAAATTGCGTGCGCACCCCCTGAGTATAATTTTACCAGTACCCAAACATAAACAATGAGTGCAGATTTTGAAAGATTTTCCGATTCGGAAACAGAAAACAGTATTGAAACAATCGAGAGCAAAATGTTAGCAGTACTGTTTTCTGGAACTGAAAATGTCATTTTCAACATTACTTATTTCTGTAATTCAGAAAAATATTAATAAACAGCTCACGACGTTCTAGCGAACATCAAATAAACAACACTCAAATTCGCGGTTTATTTTTGTAGTTATTTCGAGACCTTCATAGTTGGACTCGACATGAATATACGTATTTTTTTCTCCCTTTATTGGTGTTACGTACCATTCTGAATTTAATGACAGTAACATTAACACACTTTACCACAGAGATGTAACTGGAATTTATTGAGCTCTCGCGCGGTATTAAATATTGCGCCTCAAATAATTTTCCCCCATAATGCTTGTATCGTCATCTTTCGGCTGCCCCTAAACTTTTAGCGTCCCCCCCCCCCTCCCCCGTCTATTCTGCAACGTTTGCGAATTGCTAGTTAAGTCTTGGCTCTCATTTATACAAGTACCAATACTTACTTCAAAATCATTGTTATACACTGGCGTAACTACGCACCGCACGACCCCGCAACGCAGGGTGCTGGAGTTTTTTGAGCTTTATTTTCATACAATTTTATTAAACTTTTCAGTTAATCATACTTAGTTTGTAAATTCCTAAATTGGTTCTGGAGTACAAAAAGTTTGCACTTCTTTCCAATGTAAGTACAGACAGAGCCCTAGTAAGATATTGGTCGTCCGAGTCCAAACACTTTTCTTGGCTTTCCTTTGTTACCAAGCATTTCAATGTTTGCCATTTGCTAAAACAATTTTAGCCATTTTGGGGGCCCAAAATCGCAAGGGCCATATGCCACGGCCTAGTTGGCTAATTTAGTAATCAGGCTCCGAGTAGAGAGAATTGGAGTTAACCTCAGGGGCGGATCTAGAGGGGGGGCATTGGGGCCATGGCCCCTCCCAAAGCCTTGTGATTGTAGGAATTTTTTTAAGAAAAAAAAGAAAAAAAAATATTATGAGGAGATAACAAAATTTAACACATGCGTTTTACTGAAAAAGAAGCATAGGCCGTAATTGGGAGATAAATTTTGTCCCTATCCTCAAAACAAAACTTTTATTTCCAAAAATTTTCTCCATATTTTAATCATTTTTTGATTCCAATTACAGATACTTGCACGATCTCTAAATGCTGCTGTTCTCAGAGTATACCTATTGTTCACAAGACCAAAGAGAGCGTAACTTTTTGTTTTCATGGCTTTAATTTTGAAACTAGGGTAACCCCTTTCACAAATGCCTTGATATGTAGAAAAAAATTGCATTTTAAGTCTTTATTTGGAAAAAATGTCAACGGAAGCTAGCTTATCCAGCCCTTTTCACTTGACTTGCTTAAAAGCAACTTAAATGATTTTTTTTTGGGACTTTAATTACAAACGATTTTTGATAGGATCCCCTCCCTCCCTTGTTTATATCGTGATGAGAGTTTTAAAAGGAGGTTTTTGGAGGAGCTCACGAATACTCCATTCCTTTCTGAAATATCTATAAATATAGTAAAAAATCGATTTTTTAGAGTTTTAAAGGCAAAATATTTCCAGGAAGGAAGGATTCTAAACACATTCACACTTTTTTTGCACAAGCAAACATTACCTAAAGGTGCATTTTTAGGCTGGACAGCTGAAGAGCTAGAAGAGCACCCCTCCTCTTCTGACTTCTCAATGTATATATTCAGAATATTTTGGTTTCTAAGTTTCATTTTCAAAAAGTATTTTGGGGCCAGCGCCCGAAACCTGGCCTTTCTCCGTACATAATCAAAAATAGACAAAATGCGTTTTTAGTTTCCTAATTTTCAGAAATTACTCGGAATTTTAAATTTTGAAACATTTTCGAGGGAGAGTCCTAAAACCACCCTCTCAAGTAATGTATCGATACCCCGAAAATTGAGTTTTTACAACTTCATTTTAATAAAATTTCTAGGGAGTTCGGAGTTTGTTCAAAAATTTCGAATGGCCCCTCCCAAAACAATCGGCTGGATCCGCCCCTGGTTAACCTCAATTATCAAAAACCAAACAATGATTCGGTGCAGTATTTTTTATACCCCCCTCCCCCCGGGGGATAAGAGACAGCATAAGGAGCCTGTAAAAGGTCAGTCAAGAGAAGCTTTTGGATAGGATCTGGATTGGGAAACCCAGAGATACCCAGATGTCAGCATTATGCTCCAGCCTCCTTCCTGTGCGTCAGGCCCGTGCTGGACAACCGGGACACCGGGACGAATCCCGGTGCGCCCCTTTTTACGCCGCCCCTTTCCTCAATGAATGTAAAATTCTATCGAAACAAGCACGAAAGGAAATAGTTTTTTAAACAAGAAGTTCTGTCTAGAACTAAACGAGCCTACTTTCCCGTATACCCATACTACTTTCTAGCACCTGATCAATGTTCTCAAAAATAGCTGAAACCGCAAATTATTTCAATCGTAATTTTTTAATATTTTAAGCTAATTTCTATCAAAAAATAAATAAAAAAATAAATAAACGAACAAATAAAATAGCAGCACCTTTTAAACAAAGCAGCTAATGCACTTTTTTACATTGAAGAAAAATTCTTTAACCGCTTTCAAAATGAAAAAATAATAATTAAAATTACTAAGCTAATTAAAATTACTAATAAAATAAATACATCATTTCAAAAAAAATCGTATTTTCCCCTGTTGCCAAAAATAATTTTTTAAGTGAATTAATGCACTCGCCAAAATAAATAAAAACAATAAAATGTCAACTTAAAGAAATAATTTTCATTGTCAAAAAAAAAAAAAAAAAAAAAAAAAATCATCTGCGCATATCTTTCATATAAGTCATATTAATAATAATTATTTCACAGTTAAAACCACGGCTGCGGAGTCGGAGTCAGAGTTAATCTCATTTTGGGATAAAAGAGTCGGAGTCGAATATTCAAGAATCGGAGTCGGTCATTTTTCCTCCGTGTATAAATTTATACCAGAGCTACGAAGTCAGAGTCGAAGTCGGGGAGTCGGAGTCAGGTGCCCCTAAGTTCTCGGAGTCGGAGTCTGGAAATTGTCGTCAAGAGATACTTCCAAAAAAATTTGTTTGAAGTAAATCCGCCTTCAAGTACTGAATCTACATTGACTTTCAGTTTCCCCATAGGCGCTAATGTTAAGGGATTTGAACTGTTCAAAATTGAACGGAAAACTGTTCAAATCAAAACGATATTTTATGTACAAGTTTTTCACCAAAAGCTTTTTCCTACAAAGTTTTAATGAAGCAAATTTGCCTCACAGTTCGGAATTGAGATGAATTTCCCCGTAGGCGCTAATGTTAAGTTTTTTTGAACTATTCAAAATTGAACAAAAACTGTTCAAATCAAAAAAATAAATTATGGGAATGAGATGTCCTCGCCGAGATCTTTCTAACAAAAAAAAGTTTGTTCGAATCGGACTATTCATTCAAAAGTTATTAGGGGGGGGGGGGGGCAGACCGATGGACCGACAGACATTTTTTCCCATCTCAATACCCTACTTTCCAATTTTTAATTTTTCGATATTTATTTAATTATTTTATTTATTTTTACCTTTTTTTTTTTTTTTTTGTTTTTCTCGATATTTTTAAGATGCATTAAGCCTTCTTTCATGCTTTTTTCTTATTTTTCTGACTTTTACTGGGGAAATAGGCTAAAAAAGAGGTTTGGGAGGCACTTTAAAAGAATACGCCTATAAATTTGAAGGAAACATTTTCATTTCATTTTTACTTGCGTTCATTTTTAATAAAAATAAGTTTTATGTTCTTCAAACAAATTTTTTGAACTTTTCAATTGGCGATTTTTTAAGGGACTAGCCTAGCCCCTCTAGTCCATGGACCACGCCACTGACTCTATTATGTCATTTTCGACACATTCTTTCGAAAATCGGACTCTATTGCCAAAAGACTAAAATTAGATTCTTTCTTGACATGTTGCTGATCGATTCACATTTTTTTTTTCGCTTCATTCAGCTAAAAATTATCTCAGCTTATCCAGGTCCGAGGACTTTGGCAGGGGTGCCCGGGGGGGGGGAGGGATTATGGTACAAGTTGGTGCCATCAATATATTTTTTGAGGATTGATTCCCCCAAAAATTGTGCTTGTTTTTATATTTATTTTTATTATCTTTTTCTTTTTTTTTTTATTTGGACATGAAATTTTTGAAAGAAAAATATTATTCAAACTAGTTGTACATGAAAAAATCTTTTTTTACGTATTCCTTCCAAAATGTAGTAGCAGTGTCTCTTTTTCAATAAAAACCACCTCAGACCATTTATGTATTCATTTGCAAAAAGACAAGAAGTAGTTTTAAAGTTTTCAACAACGTTAGTTAAAGTTTTTAACTCTTGACTGTGCAGTATTGATATATTTTCTTTGTAAACCGCTTGAGTTTATGTAGAACTTTTCATTTCATTTCCCTCCCTTGTTTTTTATCATTTTTTAAATGGCAGTTCTTTCAATCAACCATTAAATTGTTTTCCTCACACTTTCAATAATGTTGGGCTCCGCTGATAAAAGTAGAGCAGTTTGATCTTATAATATCTAATTTTTCATAAATCATTATTAATTTCTTTTACATCTAATACATAGAAAGAAGTATTCCATCCACGAAAATTCTCGAATTTCAAGCTTTGTGTGCTGAATAAATTACTGATTTTGGGCATTTTAGGAAATTATCCATCTTTGTGTACCTGTGTGTGACAGGTTTCTTTATTCGTTGTGGTTATCCTCTCCGGAAAAATTTCAGAAATTAACTACAAAATTACTACTCGCCTTGTCTAGAGGTCAGAGGAGTCTGATTGCGATGAGGTGGTCCCGGGTTCGAATAACGGCTCGGGCATGGATCCATGGACGTACTTTCTCTCCCCTGTCCTTGTCCTTCTTTGTGTGAATGTGTTGTTTAGCCTACCCTGTAAACGGGTCCTTATGGCATGTGTGTACTGTGGAAGTCGGATTTCACACCAAATTACTGTACAATTGGAAAAGTGAAGCAGCGCACCCCAATTACCAGCCTAGCTGCCACAAGACAACAACAACCACAAAAATCGTAATTTTCGCAATTTATTTGTAACGTTATAGCAAAGGAAGGGGGGATGGAATAACTTTCTTTTTATTTCTGGATTAAAGTCGATTTTAGACCTATTTTTGGTCAGCTTAGGAGTTCCGGAGATTCATTAAAAAATCAGAAATTGGAAGAATTCGGAAGTTTTTTTTTAGTTTTCTGAAAATTTTAAAAAGTGAAGTTGACGGGTTTCTGAAATAAACGATTAAAGTTTCTTCCCATTTTCTTAAATCTATATTATTTTGCCCATTTTATATTCTTTGTCTCACATTAAAGCTCAACAATCTACCTAACTCCAGCCCCGACTTTTGATTTAAAAGAGGCAAACGATAGCAATAAGCATTTCTTATACTATGTCTACACTGCTGCTATGTAAAACTTGCTCTTTTATAATTAAATTTATAAGCAACCTAAAGTTGCGTTTTTTTTTTTTTTTTTTTTTTTTTTTTTTTTTTTTTGTGAAAATTCACTGTAAAAAGTTTCTTTAGAAATCAGCCGAACCTTTCCTATTTAAACACGTCATTAAATATATGGCCAAAAACTCCGTTTTTAAGCTTTAGTGTTGAAATTTTTCCTAAGAAATTCCCGAACCTTCCCTATTTTGAATCATCAATTAAAAAAAAAATTGAAAAAAAAAAAAAAATAGAACCGATTTCAAAATTGCTCTAAAAAATGAAAAAAAAAAATTTTATTCTTTAAACACCATCGATATTACTTTTAAACATAATTTTTGAAGTTGGCGCAAAAACAAAAAGTAAAACCCAGTGTAACCATGCTTCGTTCATATTTTTTTCCAGAAAATCATCCAAAGGTAGGAACGAAACATTTATATCGTTATTCAAATATGCTGTTATCAATGCAAAATGTATGTGGTAGTGAAGAAACTAGGACCCGTTAAATTTATAATTGTAGTTGAGTTATGGTTCTGAATGATCTTATCTATCGTGTTTGCGCCAACTTCAAAAATTATGTTTAAAAGTATTATTGATGGTGTTTAAAGAATAAAATTATTTTTCACTTTTTAGAGCAATTTTAAAGTCGGTTCTATTTTTTTTTAATTTTTTTTTTATTTTTTTTATTTCATTCTTTTTAGTGTAAATGTAGATATTTCAGTAAAAGTAAGAAGTTACCATCACGAAACTTTACATTATTTTTTTCATAAAAATGCTCCATACTAAAAAAAACATATAAGCACGCTTTAAACTGTAAGCGATTGCCACTAAAAATTTACCTTTGTTCCTTTCTGGAATTCATTTGTGGGTTAATTTAATTATAAACATTTAAATATCCCTAACTATTTGCATTTCTGTATAGTTGAGGCAAACATAACCTGTTAGTATTGTGAAGGCTAAGCAGATCCTGAACACTGCATCACCTCGTTTCAGGTTAGCTTTGCCACCACTATGGAGCAATGACACTGATGAAATTTGATGCTTGCTTCAGAGAAGTCTTAATTCAAAATTATCATTACAATTACTATTAATGTTATTGTTATATGGCACCAAACTTTTATAACAATGGGTTTCATATAATTTTAATCATATAATCATATAATAGGGAAATTGCATTAAAATTACTGTTTTTTGCCCATAACAGTTTTCTAAAGAAGAAATATGGTCAAACAAAGTAATGGGACCTAAGTTGACCCACCGCCTATCCATTAAAAAAAGAATCATCAAATCGGTTCACTAGGTGAGAGGCTGTAAGTGGACAAAGAAAAAAAAAACATACATGCGGTATTAACTAAAAACCGCCTCCTTTTTGAAGTCGGTTAAAAATGACCGGAAATTGCATTTTTAAAGGTATGAGAGGATCCAAGACCCCCAATGCGCCCAGATACAGCACTTATTTCCCAAAGGCGACGACCGACGAATTTTTAAAAATGTTGGTTTAGGTTTTTAAAAACTTCTTCGTAAAACTATTTGAAGACAGAAGGGAGCATGCTAATTGAGTTATGGGAATATGGGAACGGAGAAATATATGTAGGGGCAAGCTATGGAGTAGGGCCTTGAAAAAGTCATTCGTGATGGGCTCTAAAATTTCTTTGAACGGCCCTGAAAGAAAGGAGTTATTTCTCCGGAAATTTATTGAAATCGATGACCTGGAAATGACTTTCAGGCACTCTTTGATGACATTTGGAAAATGTTCAGGATTCAGGGAATATTTACATTTTTTAGATATTGTTTAAAAAGCAGCTTTAGGCTACATCTTGAGACGATAATGCAGGGAGTGGTTGCTCTTCCTCGAACATTTTTCGAAATTCAGCGCGTAAAAATGTACTTAGCTGTTCTTGGTGAAAATAGTTACTTTCAAAAACTGTTATTTCTCGAGATTTTTTTTAATACAACTTTTGAAATAAAGTGGAAGAAAGAAAAAAAAACTAAATTTTTTTTTATGAATAAGTTTTACTGCAACAGTAACGAACATTTTGGAAAGGACCCGGTGGTACCCCCTTGGTTACGTTACCGGCCTCAGGGGGTGTTTAATACCCTCCTTTGCTGTGTCACTGGTTTTTGCCTTGTTATTATACCTCCTGAGGTAAAACTAAGAATATGAACTCCTCAAACTACCGCTCTAGGAGGAGTACTATTCAAGGAGCGAATAACAAAATATTGAATAATATAAATTGATAAATATGAAGAAAGAGCAAAGAAAAAAATTGTATTTTGATCGCTATTTACCATTCTTGCTCTGCACACTAACATCTTGCACCTTTCAAACTCTCACTGGGAGGATAACAACTTAAGAGTTACAGTAATATTATGGAATAAGGCAGATATATATTTATTGTTTATTATAACATAAATTAGTTTTAAATGTAGAACAAGAACAAAAGCAAGTATTTTTCGTTTAAAAAAATAGTAATGTTTGATATCAAAACAGCAAGGATTAAAAATTGTTGCATTACCCAATTACCAATTAGCACTATGCATTACCAATTAGCACGATGTTTGGAATTGTTTATCCTTCTCGAATGTTTGTTGCGTTACTAAAATAACAATTCGGTGGTGAGTGGAATCATTCAATTATGTAAACTATTTTATATGACCCCTTTTATAGCATGAACTTTTAAATTGTATGCAAGTGCTTACAACAGCAGACATTTTTGAAGCTTCAAAAAATATTCATTTCACAAAAACATGACTCAATATTGTAATGAAAAATGTAGATTTTTATCATAAAATATGGAATTTATCTTAGAATCTCGACGGCAAGGTTTTCAAATCCGTAAACAAGGAAAAAGTCGCACAGTGACTTTCAGAGAATAAAAAACACATGTTTTTTACTCTCTGAAAGACGAACGCGTCACTCCAAAACTTGTTGCTTTGACCTTTACGAAGGTCAAACCGCTGCCCCCTCAACCTGGCCAAAATTCACAGAAACTCTCCAAGACAGATAACATGGAGTAGCTGTGTGATTCCACGAAAAATGGTCCTGGCACAATGAAATATTTTTTTCACATAAAATTAAAAGGAATCTTATTTTGAGACTGAAAAATGTCTGTACTTTTCAATTTTACTATTAGTTCTAAAATTAAAAAAAAATCGTAAGTTATCGTTAATTCCATCTTTAGTTGCTAATTTTACATTTATATGAACAACAAAAAGTCACGTACTGCCGAAACTTCAATTTGCACACGGATAGCCAGTTTTTTCTACTTGTATGTAGATTTTATACTAGTTTCACTGAGTTTCTCTGTTGGATGACTTTCTATGATATTCAAGTTCTATTAATTGTGCCTTTATTTCATTTAATAATCATCATGTAGCACAATCACTAACACATCTTCATAGCTGCAACACATGCCAAATTCATCATTACCTCCTTACAATAAGCAATATTAATGCTTTCTATTGGTAGGTCATTCAGCGGTTCTACCACCACAGTTTTTCCAAAATACTATTTCAGTCGATAAAGCTTTAACAATTGTAAATTACATAACATTTGAATGTTATGTAAAACTTTTTAAGTTAAAAAAGAGGAAAGAAATGCAAGTGTTTAGATCCAACTGAATTGAATTAGAGAAATAAATTACAGAATTACTTCAGAGAGAGAGAGAGAAAAAAAAAAAACGCTGAATGCAGACTTTCATATTAAAGTAAATTTAAGTCAATTATTTTCTTCATTTGACACATATTTTTTTTCCCAGTGGGAGGGGTTTAACTCATAAATCCCTCCCCTTGGAAACGGCCCGGTGTCAGTAGGACTAAAAGAACAAACTGAGCTTAAAATTGAAAGGACCATCTTTCCCGCCTTATTCTCAATTGCATTTGAAGTCTGACAAAATATTTGAAGAAATTTGCTTTAACCATGAATAAGTATATTTGATAAAATACGCTCATTCGGCCGTTCTGCTGTGAGGTTCATTAAAACACAAAAAGATTCCTTTGGTAACGAAATGCCCTATATTCTTACAACATTTGGCAGCTGTCTAAAGTTCCTTTCATTTAAAATTTTGTACCTATATGAAGTAAAAAATCATACTTTTTACAAAATGTCTCCAAGTTGAAAACTGATTTTGAAGACAAGGAAGTTTAAATACAACTTGAAATGTAAAATATTTCTTTTATGACACTTAGCCCTTTGTTGGATATTAATTTCAGCAATCCTAGCACCTAAGTCTATGTACGCTACTGCATTTCATTATCAAAGATGTCTATAGATGAAAGTACGGAGTTGAAATGTATATGCTAATAATGTGTCCTTAAACACCCTATTGTAAAATAGACTGAATTCATAATTTTACTAATAGTTCACTTTTAATGCTAATGTTTTCCTCGTTTAACCAACAATTTGTTGCATTTAATTTTTAAAATACCTCCAAATGAAGCCTTTTTAATGGATAAATGAAAATTAACAAAGAACAAGTAAATGTAATTGAATATTGGAATGCTTTTAGATCTTTGCATGAAAATTTCTTATTGATGATATTTTCCTAAGGAAATCTGAAAAATGCCAAGTACCATTCTGCAAATTTTGTTTTGAAAATAGGCAGATGTCTCTTTACGAGAACAAAATTTCCTATAAAATAAAACCAGAACAAAGTTTCTAGAATGAAAAGTTTTAGTTTTAAAGAGGTCAAACTACGATTTTTCGCTAAAAATCGCAGTTTTTCGTAACTTAAGCTCTTTGCGGCACGCGCGCGTGTAAATATTATCGGATTAAACTGAAACATTGCAAATTGTGTGGCACATTTTAGGGGGGGGGGGGGGGGGGTGCAGCGAAAGAAATTCGGAAATTGATTTTTTGGGACTACTTTATCGAACGACACTTTAAAATGAACTAAAGATTTTCGAACTGGAACAAAAGACATTAGTTTTCAATGTTTTGCATGAAGAGTGTCGGCTGTAAAATCAGCACATCTTGACGACATTTTGTTAAACTAAACAAAGTCCCTATTCCCAGGGGCTTGCACAGAAAGTTTGAGGCCCATCAATGTAGATTTTTACGGGCCCCTTTCATATCGTTTACTCCTATACGTCCCTACATACATGTCACTCCTCATTTCAACCGATTCTACTTATTACAAATGATGATGTTTTCGCTTCAAGGTCTTCCGCCATCTCTCCGTGGTCAAGCTTTAACGATCATTTAACGGAGAATCTTATATGTACCAGTAAACGTCTCTCTGTCTTGGTTACTGCTGCCACGTTATTTTCGGATAGAATGCAACTGAACTTATTTGAATTCGAGCTCCTGAGAAATTAATAAAAGTAATGTTAGGTTACTTAACAAATAATGGTCTGGCTGTAAATTTTAGTAAAACAAAATCAACATCATGAACTATTTCTTATTTACTAGCAATGTAATGTCAATCCTTCCTATCACACGAAGTTGGAAAATTGAAAATTGAAATAGACAACACAATCTTTTGATCAGTTTAAAATTACTGGTGATTTGATTTAAACGCAAAGGGATATCTTAATTGAACTATCTCACAAAAGATTTCTGAATTCCTTTATAACAGGGGTTGGCAAGTAATTTTAATTCAGATTCGGATACTTTTGAAAATTTTCATTGAGGTCCAAGAAAAACAAATGCCTTACAATTCTTTTATTTGAATTTTCAGTCCTAAATTAATATTAAATAAAATCATTTACAAATCATTTGTATTCAAAAATTAATGGAAGAATTTATGATTCTGAGATTTGCAAGCGAGATTCACGCAAAAGCACTTTGTGCGCCTAAAGTTTTGAGCAATATTAGATATCCAAACGTTTCTCAAACGTATGTAAACCTTACATGATGATGGTCCAGTAAAGACTCAAATCGATGAATTAATAAGTTAAAAAACATGATGAACTCGAACTTAGAAAACTTACAGTTGGTGCAAACTTAACCTGGCAACGTAATGTTGTGATTATTAAATGCGTTGCCTTCACAATGCGTCCAGGTTAGGTTTGCTCCAGCAATAGTATATTAAAAAAAAATGGTGAGAGTGGTTCTCAAAGGTATTGTTAACCACATTAGAATATTTTAAAAAGTACTTTAAGTGCCCAAAGGTATTGTCATCTGAAGACATAATTAACTTGTGCAAGTTATACGTCCAAAGTTTTGGTGGTCCAATTTTTGACCGATCGCGTTCTGGATATTGACCGCGGTTCACCAACACTTTATCAATTCCCAATCAGAGTTTAGAATAGAATGGGGGTGGAGAGAGAAAAAGAGAAACAGAAAACTATGATGCGCAATCGAACAAACATGAATGAATTTAACAAAAATATTTTTTAAAAATTGTTCAGGAACATTTATCTGAACAAGGATTCTCAATCAGGGGTGCGTGAGAGATTTAAAAAATACAATGAAAAAGTAACTCTAGTTACAATTAGCTCGACTAGCCCTGGCCCTTTTCTTTTTAAAGTCATTTTGATATCAATACGAATACATCAATTACTGATCTTTTAAAGCAAGTGATATAATGAATAATCATTGGGGCATAGAAATTGTTTGCTCAAATATATTGAACTATATTTTCCCACTAGAAACTAATAAGGAAAAAACAGTATTTTTCTATTTGGAAAATCCCTCCCAAAATATTCTTCTGATCTCGCAACTGCGCAGACTCATTCAAAAACAGTGTAGAGATAAAATATATAAGATGTTGTGGTGACATGTGAATATTTTCGATATTACCTGTTTTTTTTTTTTAGGTTTTACATTGTTTATCCCCATATTCTGTAAATCCGGATTTTCCGAACATATTTGCATACTTAAAGTTAAAATACCCGACGAGACTGGACATTGAAATTGAATTTTAAGAGGGCTTTGTAACAGTTATAATCTAATGTTTAAAAATTTGTGAAAGACGAATTGGCAGTACAGTAAAACCTGTAAAGTTGAATACCCTTGTAAGTTGACCACCTGTCTATGTTGACCGCTTTTGTCAGGAACGGAATTAGTCCTATCTCATATAATGAAGGAAAACCTCTGTAACTTGACCACCTCTCTATCTTGACCACCTGTCTATCTTGACCACCAATGTTCGCCAAATTTGGTTTGGAGTATTGTAAAAAACCCTTTGTAAGTTGACCACTTGGTTTATTTTTTCACAACTTTCTTCAGCAAATTATTTTATTTTATTATTTATTTATTTTTTATTATTATTATTTTTTTCATATCTTTCCAAAAATGTTTTTAATGCTTTGATGACAGAACAGCATTTCACTAACTAAACAGCAGCATAAAGCTTAATGCTGCTCTTTATACTCCAAACTTGTCTTTCATTTGTTGTTCTATTTGAGATAGCTTTTTGTACTCTGTTCAATGAAAATAGATGTCAGTAGAAAAGTTAAAAGTCCTTCCTTTCAGTTGCAATATGTTGTGACAACACAGGAATTTTGCTAAAAAGAGCAGGCCCGGATCGATACATTTTGATTCCCCTGCAACAAAATATGTAGGGTCCATCCCTAGTGACTAGCAGTGTCTATTAGTGAGGTGAATAAGTCTTAGTGCTAGTTTTTTTCTATTTTTTCTTCAATTTCTGGGGTCGTTAGCCCCTTTAAGGACGCGGGCCTCTCGCACTGCGGGTACGCAGATCTGGGCTTGCTAATGAGTAAAGTTACATGTTTCTGTTGCAAGGGATAAAGAGATAGGACATTTTGATTTTGCCTTTATGAACAGGGAGAGTCAAGCTTGTTGCTCTTTTTGCTATAAGTTTTACATAAAAAGGCTTCAAAAAAAAAGAAAAAAAAAGTTAGCTGAACTTGAGATTAATAAAAAGTGTGAAACATTAAAATTAACTGAAAATGGAAAAAGGCAGAGAATATTAGCTGGCATATATGGAATTTCTAAAACTAAAGTGTCTAATATAGTTAAAAACAAGGAAAACTAACAAAATTATTTGAATAGTATTTTTAATTATTGTTTCACTTTCAATAATGTTAAACAATGAAAGTGGGTTGAACAGAAAGAGTAAGGGTGAATTCCTCAAAAAACGAATACATGGTGCAAGAAATGACAAAATAAAAAAAATTATTACCGCCCTTTATAAGTTGACCACCTGTCTAAGTTGACCGCGAAAGTACTGCACCGCGAGTGGTCAACTTACACAGGTTTCACTGTATTACCAAAGATGATAATTGCTCACATATGCAGATGTTGTGAAAAATGATGGTACTACAAGCCAACTTCACCTAGATCCTAATTGACTAGCACTTACTCTTCTTTGGTTATGTGATTTCAGCAGCTCTAATAATAATATTACAATTAAAAGTTTTCAAGTTATGCGTATTCAAATTTTATGCACGAACTTCTCTATATTTTCATTTAGTATCTAGCTTTAATTTTGAATTCCGATTTTATTAACCATACACTGCAGTGGTGTGTGCATGGAGAGGGTGGCGGGTGCTACCTAGCATCAGTGTTCAAAGGGAGGCACAGAGCCTGAATGGTTGGTACAGAATATCTTTCATGTATTGAAAATTTGATAACGTTATATAGGGGCGATTTATCTGTCGTAATTACAACAGGGCTTTGGAAAGGGGAGGGGGGAGGGCAACGATATTTTCTTGCGACTATCTGGCCGTTTTCTAGAACGTACGCAACTGCTGAGCTCCGAAAACAAATGTTTTTACGCCTTTTTACTCTTTTTAGAGACAGTGTTATGTGCATTTAGAATTGTTGCACAATAGGTATATAAAAAATAGGTACATAAAAGATTAATGATTTTAAAAAAATTACAAAAGTAACATATAAACATTTCTTTGAAAAATGTTGCTTAAACTCCCTAGAAAATATATTTTTAGGAAACGTTTTTTCGCACATAAGTTCTATGACTTAGGGAAAAGTTCCATGAAGCCTAAATATACGTAAAATCAATCACTGTGATGAAATGTGACATGGTAAGTGTGAACAAAATATTTCAGTTTTAGGGGGTTGACCGACTTACCCCAACCAACCCTACATTTTTAAACAAATGAATAAATACAGCGCCAATAAAGGTATCACCAATTTCTTTACAAATGAAAATGTTTATTATAATTCTAATGATCAAAACTAAATCTTAGTCTCATTAAATCACGGAAAATATTTTTCCTCCCGGATTCACTACCATAAAAGTGAGCTTAAACATCAATCCACTTTTTTCATTTTCATATCTTAATAACTCCCCTTATATGATTCTCAGGATTTATACATGAGGAGTCATCCAAAATTTTTGAAAAAATAAAACTGATATGGCGCTTTAAGTTTTAATGCGGACTTTATGAAAATTGAAATTTGGAGCTTTCTCCTTTTCGCATCAAGCCCTTCAATTGCAATTTCAAGCATCTTAGCTGCCGTTTGGACCTGGATGATCAGCCGGAATTTTTTTGAAGTTACCATAGTATGCTACTCACTGTTTAAACTTTGCAGTCGGTTTACTCAAAACTTTATAAGAGACATTTTCATCCCTTTGCTTCTCGCTACCTCATATACTTGTGATAAATATGTATCATAAAATAAGATGTCGTCAAATTTTGCATGATTAATATAAAACGTGAATATCAAAAGTATCTATCATTTCAAATGTAATAATCATGGAAGCATACTGTTCAGCTTGGAGTAACTTTAGAATTTGTTAGAGTTCAAAATTTTAAGATGCTTTAACTCATCTTGATATTTACGCCTTTCTGTATTGCAATATGAAATTACTTAATGTTTTAAAACATTAGCTGCAGATTTGGTAACCCAATGTGCCTATGCATTAATCTGACTAGGTAGGGAAAGAGGGGGGGGGGGGGTATGTGCCAGGGTAAATTTTTCTCGCTACTCTGCCCCTGATGTCCCTCTAGACCAGCGGTTCCCAACCCTTTTTGATTGTGCGGCCCACTAGTTTGGTAAGAAACACGATTGAAGCCCAGTAACGAATACAGTGGCTCAAAAAAGTGTTCGTACAATTCGAAATTTTTTAGTAAAACCAAAATAACGCGAAACTGAATTCGAACATGAAGTCCAATATTTTTTCACATCATTCCTATGCCATTCTAAACAAAACCCTAGGTTTTTTTTTTTTTTTTTTTTTTTTCAAAATATTGACGGATCTTCTTTTTAAAATGGGTCAAAAAACGAAGAGACAGAGAAATAACACGCCACAAAAATGATCGTTCACTCAAATATTTTCGAAGAAATTCATAATTAAAATTATCATATGTCTTTTTTTTATTATTATTTTTGCATTGTGTTGAGCCTTTAAAGTCATTTAGCTTTAATTTTTTTTATCATTTATTCCCTAACATTGTGCTTATTACTTTAAAATGGCTGGTATTCGTAAAAAAAGCACAAACACCATTCAAAATTTGAATTTTTTCCTAACAGTAGCGGTAAATTGGTTTGAAATGTCTCTAAGTTAGTAAATTTACTCTATTCTATAGTAAAGTGCTTGATAAAATGCTTTAAAGAAAAGAAGTGGACCGAAAACAAGGTAAGAAAAAGTCAACCAGCTAAGTTGACAAAGCGAGATGGGAGATTTACAGTTAAAAAATTTGAGAAAAATACACATTTGAGTGCTGTAAAAGTTTCAGAAGAGTTAAATAAAAAAATTTACATTTTATTTTCACTTAAAATTGTTCGCCAAGTTCACTGATTAGCTGGATTAAATGGGACGCTATTCGCCGCAAAATCAATGATAAATAAGCTCAAAACGTTTTAGAATTATGTCTTACAGATAAAAATGAATTCAACATTTTTGGTTAAATTAGTATAATTGTAAATAGAAGAAAAAATTAGGAACTTAATTTGAAGAACTTAGTTGGACTAGTTAATCAGGACGGTGAAGGTGTTCTTGTGTGAGGATGCATATCAGCATCAGGTCTTGGTAGTTTGGAATTTTTTGATGAAATAATAAATCATGCTGTTTATTTAAATATTTTAAAGGCCAATTTTAAACTCTTAACCAAAAATTTGGTTATCGGAAAGAGAAAAAAATGTAAAATTTCCGATTACATCAAGTGAAAATCTATGAATTAAGCAAACTGTTTCAATAAATTTTCAACTATCTTTGTTTATGTTCAGTATTAGTTTTATTTGAAAGGTTTGTCTGTATCCTGAAAAAGAAGTTGAGGGGAAAGAACATTGCGATAGCCATATGGAAGTACTTGCCGCAAATGGTATTAGCTGTTTTGACCTTAGACCATTAAGAGATAGACGAGCCATTCCATTCAGTCGCTATTGTATGCGCTGATGCAGGAGTAAGGGTGACAAGTTTTACGACCCGGGGAGAAGATCAAACAGTTTCGCCGCTCTCTACCACGTGATTCGGTCATTTGGATTTCAGCGTTTTCTTCCCATGTCTCTATTCTAGTAAGAGAGAGTCCAACTGAACAACATGCCGTATTGCTGTGCACACAATTGCAATGAAAAAGCATGTGTTGGAGTACCAACCTGAAGAAAATCATATATATAAACTAACAAATTTAATAACCGAAAAATATTTAAGGATACGAATGTATCACTACGTAAAAAACATCAATGAATCCCGAAGTGCACCAAAAGTACGCAGCAAATGCACAAAACTAATCTTGTTCAAAAACCAATAACTGGAAAATAAAAAAAAGAAATTTTCTTGAATCTTGTGTTGCAATTAATTTTATTGCCACAACATTTTTTTCTCTAAACAATTATAAACGTTGAAGAATATCAGAGGAGCTAATGGTATTCAAAAGTTGAAAGAATTATAGTGGAAATTGAGAAGTATTTCGATAAAAAATAGCGTCTAACTTAGCAAAAAAAAAAAGAACGAAAGAAAAAGATATATATAAATGGATGTATGTTTGCGTGTGGGTAGGTGTTTGTTCTTTATACAAATACAAAATTTGCGTGGGAGTTTTACCAAATTTGGCGCACAGGTTTTACTTTTAAATGCATTTTGGGTATCACCTCCCAAAAGAGCGTCCACCCACGCAAACGCTTCTCCCGTAGTGATGTCAGTGCATTTTAGACATGAAATATGATTTAAAACATATCTGAATTTCAAGATTTACATTTTTCAGTGACTCTTAATGGCATTTCGTGTATGTATAAACCCACCCCTCCCCCAGAAGGGTATCAACTGGGGGGGAGGGGGTTTCAAACAATTGTTTTATAAAAACCTTTTTTTCCCCTGTCCTATAAAACAAAATTAACACTTTTTTCATCTCACTAACCACTTTTACACGCAATAAAACAATTTACGCTATGAATGCACTTCTCTATAAAATCAGCCAATATCTAACTTGTAAACTGTATGGGAAATTGCATTTCGAATTTCGTAAATATACCTTTTATAATTCCGAACCCAAAATATTAAAAATATGTTTAGAGTAGCTAAAATTTTCGCGATTAACGAGCGATCCATATTTTTTGAAAGAAAAGAAAGAAAAAAAACTTTGCTGAATAAGGAAAATACAAACAAGATTCAAACACATAAAGTTAGAGGGGGGAAATTGCAAATTTTTTTTAGCCTTTCCTTAATTTATTTTTTAAAGTTTTCTTCCTGTTTTAGCGATGTTTTTTGATTAGATTAAGTCTTTATTTATTTCATTAATTTTCCTTTGAAAAAAACTTGTGCGGGGAAGATAGGCTAAAAATAGTTTGAAATACATTACCATTTGAAACTTTTAACATCATTTTCACAAAATTAATATTTTATTCATTTCTTGAAAGCATGAAATAGTAAGTTAATAGTAAAAAAGCTATCTTACATTACAAACGGAAAAAGGGAGAGAGCGAGGGGAAATAAAAGCAATTTTCATTCATCGTAAAGAACTCCTCTGCAATTTACCCTCTTTCGAAAACGTGGGTGAATTAGTAACTCTATTTCTCAATGAGCGAACTTTTAGAACCATTTTTAAATCGGCGTAACTCAACAATTTACAGTAGAAATAAAATAGAAAAAAAATCCATTAATCAGTAAACTATGCACTTGCGGGTCACAGAAAAAAAAAATGTTCCAAAACATTTCTGGCCGAAGATAAAAAATTAAAATCAACGCTACTCAAATCCCTATGAGAATTTACGCAGTTATGCGAAACACTCCACTGTGTGTCCATCCTAGTCACGTGGTATCCCCTTACTTTCCCCCGCGGTTCTTCCTGCATCAACAACCACTCCCACTGCCGTATCTATGTGTTAATGATCTAAGGTTTTGACAGGCTTGCGGCGACTGCCAAAAAGCACCATCCCCCCTTACAACCCTTTTTTCTCCTAAACAAATCACCATAAACCGGTCTCTCCCTCTGGGTCTCTCCTGCTCGAAGCACTCGTCAACATCCTCCAGTTGGACATCACGTGATCATGGGACAACCCTCACAAGAAACTATTTCCCTTATCGAAGGGAATCGCTTTTCGCCGCCATCATTTGCACAATTAAGGGAAATAAAACGCAATTCCGGAAAATGTGGACACTTTGTCCGCACGTGACACATCGCATATGTTTCATTAAAAGTAATAATTAAAAGGTGGAATAGACAAAATTTTTTTGCTTAAGAAATCACAAAT
Source organism: Uloborus diversus (assembly GCF_026930045.1). Classification (NCBI taxonomy): domain Eukaryota; kingdom Metazoa; phylum Arthropoda; class Arachnida; order Araneae; family Uloboridae; genus Uloborus; species Uloborus diversus. The sequence continues at coordinate 16,601,613 of NC_072737.1, read as the reverse complement.
GTATGCGCGTACTTTAGCAAAAAATATTGTTCATTACCTTTTCAAATTATCACTTTTTAATGAAATGCTGGACCAAATGCCAGCTTCTTCATGGAATGATCTATTAGATATTTTCCCATCATAACTTTTTTGCAGACGCAGAAGCTATTTAAACTTTTTTTCAAGTGCCTTAAATCAGGGCCCGATTAAGACGTCGAGGAGCCCTAGGCCAAACCCTTTTTCAGGGGCCCCTGTAATCAAACATTACCGTTTTTTTTCGTTAGGTAAAGCAATTTTAGCAATTTGGGGGCCCCTAAAGAGCTTGGGGCCCTAGGCCAAGGCCTAGTTGGCCTATTCAGTAATCAGGCCCTGCCTTAAATACTGAGTTCAAATAGACGACTTCAATGTTAAATATTAAAAAAAAAATCTTCAACAAAAATTAACCTTCTAAATTTTATTTTATTTAAATCAAAATTTTCAAATACAGATAAATAGATTCAATGCGTTTTTTTTTTTATTAATAACTTTTGAAGCCAGTGTAACTATTTTTCATAAAACCGTATGTAAAACCCTAAATCAATTCGAAATACAAATGTAAATAGAAGCGAATATCAGTTAATTTTAATTAAACAGTATTTGCATGCGTTACACTCCAGTAATATATTAATCAAACACTAACTTTGGTTTAGTCGTGATTTTTAGTCAACTTCAGTTTTTTTTTTTGTTTGTTTTAAGTGCTCAGAAAATAAATTCATTTGTTACTTTTCAGTCCAATTATAAACTACATGAATGGTCGTTTGGCTCCTCCCTCCCCCTCTTCCCCCAATTATTATTATTATTATTATTATTATTATTTTTGTTCCACAAAATGATAGTTCTGACAATTTAAAATCAAGTTTGCAGAAAACTAGTGATTGTTGTCCCTTATACAGTATTAATTTCGTTAGTCTCTTACGTATTGGTCTTTGTGAATTAATTTCACTGTATGAATTAAGTGCGTTATACATTCTAATGCTTAAATATTTAAAACCGATTAATTTTAAACTTGTTAACGTGATTATCAGCTGCTTCTGTTTCCAACATATGCTCATTTAGATTTAGAAAAATATAGTAATTCGAAATTTTTTCCATAACTCTTCTGGTCATGAGTACCATTATATTTTTGTGTTTTATTTCCAAAACTTTTTCACATTCTCGACTGACTTGCTCAGTTGTTCTCCACAAATATTCATCTTTCGATAGTCGCAATGAGCTATTATACTTGAATCTGTCCAAAAAATCTTAAATTTTATTAATCCTGTTTTTTGGTTTGTTGTAAATATAATCACATGTTCTTTATCAGTTAATATTGTTTCTAAGTTGTTATTGAGAAGTACTTGAAACATTTAACTCTGTCCTGCAGTGGCGTACTAAAAAATTAATTTTGTGGGGTGCATATTGTTCTTGTAACAAATTAAGACACTTTTAGAACTACCACTCGCTGAATATAATTTTGTTAATGCCGTATTTTAATTTATTCTGTTTAAAACTGCCTAAGGATTTTTAAAAATTATTTTATAAAAAATACAAAGATGAATTATTTAGAAATAATAAAGCTACCACAAGAACAAAATTTGCACTAGCCAAAATTTGGGAAATCTTCATTGGAAAATTATTAAAATTCATTCAATAATTGAAAATACAGTCACAATATGAAAAGATTAAAGCAGCGAATGCATCGAAATAAAAAGTTATGTACAGGTTTTGTAAAGTTGCATCTATTCACATTTTTTGTTTCACAAAATTATTAACATTATAACAAACATTCCGTTCACGCTTTTCAAATGTACTAAAAATTATAATTTTTTAAAATCAAATTACATTGTTGGAAGCGATTTTTCAGCAGTACATTAGGGTGGTTCTTAAAAGCCATGAATTTTTTTTCTTCTGTTTTTTGTAGGTCAGTTTGAGTAATTACTAAATTATTTAGAGGTAAATTAATGGCCTCAAACTTTGAAAATGAACCAAAAATTACGATTTCACGAAACTTAACAAAATGCATTTACAATTATCGTAAAAATTTCAAAGTTTTTAAACTTTATTATACTATTGACTTTATCTATCGACTATCGAAAACATCAACTTTATTTTTTATTTGAAGTAAAAAATGCATCATCAATGCAAAAACTAAGACTTTTGTCTCTGTTAGCAGGATACTTTGACTTTCAATAGCTAGCTTGTAGCAAAGAGCAATTTCACATTTTGTTTGTATGGCCACACCGCCCTCTATTAAATCCGTCACTGGCCTTTAGAGCAGGAGTCTCCAAACCATGGCCCGGGGGCCAAAAGTGGCTCTGGAGCATACGAATTTTGACCAGCGGCAACTGGTCAACTTTAAACTCAATAAACCAACAAAGTAATAATAATTAGGTATATTTAGTTACACAGTGAGAATTTCTTATCTATTTACATTTTGTAAGTTTCTGATTTTCACACATATTAGGGCAATTGCAATATCAGCCCTTTAAACACTTATCATCGTGTAATTCAGTTCCTGTATTCTATCTTAGAGGCATATTCAACTCGATTGTGTTCGATTTGATTGAATCCTAAATACTAATAGGGTAGCGCGAAATTTACTTCCAAGTATGGTAAAAAAAAATTCTGGCTGCGTTATTGGTAGGTACAGTAATTTTGTACTTTGTTAAAATGTCAACTATTGGTAGGTATGATTGATCGTATTCGATACGATCGAATTCTGTTAGAGTTGAATATGCTCCTTTATGTAACATTTTAAAAAATCCTTACAATTTTGTACTTTGTTTCGTTAGAAATTAAGGGTAGCAGTAGGCTCCAAGTTCCGGGACCTTGTGCCTCGGGACGATCCCAAAACAGATATCCTTAATCGAGCAGAATAAGGGTAATAAGACTCAAATAAAAAAAGTTAGATGGGTAGAGGAGAGTCGGGAAAATGCGACAGTGCTACACTAATTCCGAAACAGAATATGAAAAAGCTTTTCTAGCTTGCTCAATAAATATATCAGCGAGAGTCTAAAGTGCTGCACCTACACTGGACCAGCAGGAAATTATTTTTCACTGTATTGCTGCATGAACGCAGAGTTGTCCCATTTCTCCTGACTCCCCTACAGGAAAAAGGTATCGGAAAATATTTCTAAGTCAATAAAATTCTTAATGCCATGAATTTGGTTTGTACTGAAATAAACCAATTTGAAATTAGTTTTTAAGTAATTTTGAACATTTAAAGTTTTAACCCATTAAATAACAAACGTTAATTCTAATGCTTTTCTTCCCGTGTTAATGTTTCCAACGCCTGGCGGATGAGAACTAAAGATATGAAGTAAAATTTGAAACTTTACTTCTGCATAACCAAGAACAGACGCATCAAATATGCACATTTGAAACGAAACAGATGTGTAATATATTTGGAGTGTTGTGTGTTTGATTCACGCTTAACGTCTTTAATCAGAGCCAAAATTTGTTCTTCTAAGACTGCAACTTTTATGAATTTCCGGAGAGTTTTCATGGAGAGACGCCAAAAATTTCCATTTTCTAAACATAACCAATCATTGACTAAAATTGCGTCTTTCAGACTTCACTGACGAAACTTTTCCAGAGAGGGTCTCCGAACCCTCTTCATTTCCTAAACTTCACAAGTTATAGCCTAAATTGGAGTGTTTAATCTCGAAAGATTTCCGGAGAAGAGCCGCCTAGTAACTTTAATTCACCAGAAGTTAAGTAAAACTCATTCTTAAAAATTCCGATTTTGAAAATTTTTCAAAGTAAATCACCAAAAATTTCCTCTCCTAACATCCCCAAAGATAGTTTATAATCATGATTTCCCGAGTTCTGCAGGGAAAAACTTTCAGAGAGAGCCCCTGTACCACGCCCGGATCTACAAATCTTGGGCTCCCTTGCATTAAAATCTCTAGGGCCCCTTCCCAGAGGCCAGCAGTGTATATTTGCAATGTTAATAAGTCTTAATGCTAGTTTTTTTCAATTTTCTTCATTCAATTTCTTAGACCGTTGGGCTCCTTTGGGACGTGCGCCCCCCTCCCCCCCACATCGCAGGGTCCGCTGGTACGCAGATCCGGGCCTGCCCTGGACCATCACAGATAGCATAAAATTGCGTTTTTAACCTTCTTTTTCTTCAAATTTCTGGAAAGAGCATTCGATTCCCTAAAATCGTTAAAGAAAGCTTGAAATTGACTATAGTAATGGAAAATACTCGTGAAGGAACCTCAACCCAATCTCACCTACCTGTACCACCAAATCTCCAAAACTTTTCAAAAATTACATTTTTGACATCAATTTTTCAAATTTCTACGGGAGAGTCCTGACCCCCTTCACGCATCCGCTTCTTTTTACTACCTTTCTCTAACAATAAGTGGGGTATAATGTTTATACTAGCTTTTATCTACGTATTTTCGATAGGAAGCCTGGCCATACCATGTTTGCACGCCTCTTTCTGTTCTGCGAATGCATTTTTATCTACCAATGTGATAATTTACTCAGCTTTACAAGAAGTTTTTGCCTGAGCATGGTTTTGGCTAGTATCCAGACTCATGAGCATAAAGCTAGACGTTGTTGCTATCTCTGTATGTTGTAACCAGTGGCGGATTGGTTGAAAAATTCGGCCCTGGCATTAGGAGATGTAGCGGCCCCATAGCCCTTTTACGGATATTAAATTTTACCTAACGATTGGGATATCACTTAAATATGAGGAAATTATTCTTAACAACTAAATATGTTTTATTATGAAATTTAACAGATAGGAACACTTCTACGCTTTAATGGTGAACAAATTGATACAGTATTAGCTAAACCTTATTTTGGGGGAAATTTGTGATTGCAAATTGTCCATTTAAGTATTTTTATAATGCCCGGAACTTGATTTAATATTTCCGTAGTGATAACACTGCTTGTTTAGCATGTCCTTTTCTGCAGTCATAACAAGTAAATTGCTCTGCTTTATGAAACTGATCTAGCGATGTTCATGGGTGAAAGACTAGGACCGCTTAGAACGTGATGTGTCCCTCGACACAAACACACATTACTGGACCCTGTCAAAAACATTCCCTTTTTTGTACTGCCATACCCTGACGACCCCCAGACACGATACGAGGTCAAAAACCTGGTGGGAGGGGTCGGGTACGAGTTTGGCAACCCCTTAATTTTTTTTTTCAAACGCATGTATTAATACAAAGAGAGAAAGTGGACTTAGCTTTCTGGCTTTCTGGGAGTCATTAAAGTATTAGCAATATAAACTTAATGGAAAGATTAACATTGAGTCTGAAATAGGGGGGTCCAGGGGGCCTCTCCCCCGGAACATTTTCGAAATTGTAGTCTTAAAAACTCAATTTTAGGCAATATTTGGTGATGTTAGGAGAGCGTATAGGTTCAGGGTTTCTCCTGCTGCAGTTTTTCGGAAGTGGAAATTCAAAAACAGAATTTTAAATTATCTTCGAGTATATGCTATGAAGAGTGGTTCCGGGGACTCTCCTCTGAAATTTAAAAAAATATATTAGCTCTGAAAAATCAATTTTAGAAGATCTTTGGTGATTTTAAGTCGAGATAGATTCCGAGGCCATCAACCAGAAAATTTTCAAATTGAAGTCTTAAAAGCCTTTTTTGGTAAAAACTAGGGCACCGGCAGTTACTCGAAAGTTAAGTTCCAAGTTGACCTTTAGTGACGTGAGAAAAAGGAGTTTTCAGGAGGTTCACCCCGGAAACTTTTCGAAATTGAAGCACTAAAAACTAGATTTAAAACGTTCTTCACTGATGATGCCGAGAGAGAGAAGGGGACGGAGCACTTTCCCAAAGAAATTTTGATACTGTTAATTTAAAAACACAGTTTTAGACCATCTTTGGGAATGTTAAAAAAATGGGAGAGGTTCGAGTGCTTTCCTCCAGCAAATTTTCAAAACTGGAATTCCACGTTACGGCAGGAGTGGAGTCGGCTGTTCTCTTATGAAGTCATTCAAAATTAAAGCTCAAAAATTTAAATTTTACACGATCTTCGATGATATTTGGAGGAGGGGGAGGTTCTGGGGACCACCGGAATTCTTTCGACATTGGTTCTTATCAACTTATTTTCTTTTTAAACTGAGGGGGCCTATCACGCTGCTCAATGGTATTTTAAAATTGATTTTTAAAAATAATTTTACGGAAAAAATATTTTGTCACTTTTGTTCCATTTGTTATAAACAGTCGCCGAGAGGACAAGGGGGGAAAATGACACAGGTCAGTGTTTCTCACTGGCCCTCTTCTGCACCTTTCGCCATTAGGATATTTTACTCAGGGCCCGACTAACTGAAAGTCAGGCCCAAGTCCCACAAGGATTTGGAGGCCCCCCCTCTGTATTCTGTCACTTTAAATCAACGCAAAATAATGTTAAAATAATGTTTAACAATACTTAAAAGAGGTCTGTTTTCAATGAATAAATCATTATTTATTATTTTCAAAAAATACATGATTTTTTAATGTTATGCATAAGTATTTAAAAATTTGGACCCCCTTAAGTAGATGGGACCCCAGGCCTAGTTAGCCTGTGCGGTAATCAGGCCCTAATTTTACCCTCTCCACGAGTTCAATTCCGAGCCGGACCCCTATTCTCCAACTAAGCTGACATGACCTCACGTCGGCCCTTGTTGTAAGTTGCATTTTAGAGCAATATGAACTGTCATTTATAAATAAAAGCGTCAATTACACCAAAAGTATTTTAACTTTTTACGACAACTAAGGTTTCAATGTTTTTTTTTTTTTAATTTATTCATTTTTTTTTATTATAATACTAAAAATATATTGGCAGCCCCCAAGGCCCGACTAACTAAAAGTAAGGCTCTAGGCCCACATTAATTTGGAGGCCCCCTGAAGACTACGCTGTGTTTGATTTACATTTTTAAAGCACGAATGCACTTTTGGAGATATCTTTGTCTAATCACATAACTATGTATAAATCATTTATATGCATTTATGAATCCCCTTTGGACCCCCTCATAATCGTGACCAAGGAAATTCGTTACTGGCAGAATGATTAAAAATTCCCCTTTAAAGAAGTTTTTTTTCCAATTAATAAGTCATAATTTTTTATTATTATTATTTTTTAAATACATGTATTTTTTCATATCGTTGCAATGCTATGCACAATTCTTTGAAAAATGTGGAGTTCCTTAGGAACATGGGGGTCCTAGGCCTAGTCAGTCTGTTGGTAATCAGGCCCTGGGCAGCCCTATTTCAGAACCCCCCCCCACCTCTTGGTGACGGACCTGCCTCCCTCCACATGCAAGCTTTAGCCCATGCGTTAAGAGGAGCTGAGGCTGTGTTTTGCGAATTTGCGTTATTCTAAACACATTTGCGCAAAATTTACATTTTGCTGTTAGTAGACAGGCCCGAAGTACTTTGCTGTCAGTTGATCGGCCCAAAGCATGACCGGCCCACCAGGCAAATGCCCGGTTGCTAGCCGGCTGTATCCGCCACTGACTGTAACTGACATTTTCGGTGTTTGCTTGCAATTTCGTCTTAGTTCTAGCCATGGGGCGGTAATTTGTAGCTTTATATCCAACTGAGGTGCATACAGAGTTTTCAGACCTTTAATATGTTCGCGAAATTATTCATATTCTTCAGTATACTATATAAGTTTATTTCAAGTAAAAAACCGTATTTAAAGTCCTAACTTTTTCGGGAGAGTTATCCATTGTAGAAAAAAGTTTCATATTGTTTAAATAAGGGTGTGTGTCTCTCTACCCCCCCCCCCCCCACCAATATTGAGAGTATCCGCAAAAACGACGAAAACGACCCTTTAAAACGGTGACTCCTTACTTGGACCGAGGTTAGCCCCCCACCCCCCTTGCTTGAGTTCTAGATCCGCCACTGAAAAAAATCGAATGTTCGGCGTGGCCAAATATTTCAATATTCTGCAGTGGAATAGTAAACAAGTTTAAATGATCCATAATTAGAGAACAAACACATTTTTTATGCATTGAATAAAACTTAAAACATTGTACCAGAGTATAAAATTTGTTCAAATTGTTACTTTCTAATTTTATCAGATTCGAAGTAATTTTAATGTAAGAGAAAATACTCGTTGTTGATCTAAATAGTTTTGCTTTTCAATTTTTCTTAAATCTTATGAGAGCACGTTAGCCGTCATATTACAAACTCATTTAAATATGACACAGTAACCAGAAAAAAAATCATTATCTTAAGTAATATTAAATATATAAAGTCCATTTATTGTTACCTAACATTAACTGCTAATTTTTCATGTAAAATACGTAGTGAAAAAATGGAAAATCACCTCATATTAAATTTAGCAGTAATTTAATTTCTGAAGTTTTACATCAAATGATAGAGTAAATATTGGTAAAGAACAACCTAACTAAAATTAATCCTTGTAATCAAAGTTTGATAATCCTTTGTAATAAAGGGAAAAAATGTAAAATGCGTGGCAGTTTTAAATTTCATTCAACAATCAGATTAACATTTTAGAAACTCACATGAATAAGTCGTAATTTGTAATGATATGTTAAGCAACTCGGGTTTCTTTTTCTATGGAAGAAACACCAGATTCTTTATTTATTACACAAAATGTTATCGTACTTATCAGTTATCGAATCATATATAGGAAAGAAATTAACTATACATTTTTGCAGAGTTTCAGATAAACATATACCACATTAGCCTTTCGCTATATTTGTTTTTACTTTTGGAATGATTTATTTTAAATTAAGAATTATACTTAATATAGATAAGTTTATGTTGTTAAATGCAAATGTATTTACTTTTCCGAAAAAAAAAATCTATTTTAAATTAGTGTAAAATTAAAATCTTGCAGTAAAAAATTTTAAGCAAGTATTCTGCTGAATATTCGGTTTGAATTTTAACCGAATATTTGGTATCCGGAATTCGGGAAAATATGGCATTCGGTGCATCTCTAAAAATAACCATCATATATTGCTGCCAGGAATAATAAGCGAGTTAAAATTTTAATTTGCAAAATTTTAATCCTTTTATTATCTAATATTTTATGTATTTTTTTCCCAAAATTTGTTCTTGAATTCCCACTTCATTTGCTCTAATAAAACGACTGTTCCCAGCTATGTCGTTTTGGAAATACGTTCCATAGAACCAAAAATACGCCTTGATTTGGAAGCCGCAGGACACCCAATGTTTAGTACTCAATGCTAAGAATACTAAAGTTACAACATGTGTCGATTCTTCTACTAAACTTAAACTTCTACTAACGCACTAAGAAAAATTCAATAAAATTTTACTTATATTTTTTATTGCTTTAAAAATGAAACTTTTACATACCAATAAGAACGATACTTGTATTCAATTTTTTTTTTCTTTTCTTTCTTTTTTTGGTCAACTTATATGGGACAAGAATTAAAATGGCTAAACATTTATTTGTTAGAGTTCATTTGCTGAGTTTTACAAGAAATTTGGAGAGAATAACGGATGGATTAAGTTTAGTCCTCGTTCTGCGGTAAAAGCGCACATTTGTGTATGAGGTCCTCGTTTACATTGAAAAAAAAAAAGTTTGAAGTTTTTTGAAAAATTGAAGTTCTTACGCACTAATCAAATGATTTTAAGCATAAAAATCAAAACGATGTTCTTCTGACATAACGTCTTCAGTAGGTCCTCGGAATTAAAAAACATGAGCGTTTAATTAAATAAATAAAAAGCCATCACTTTTATATATTAAACGTTCTTTATATAAGTGCTGTATATTAAAAGTCAATAAAGAACTGCACTCTGAGGCAGTGGCTTATCTCAAAAATATTCGTGGTGCGCTTAAAATACAGCAATAAAGCGCGCAGACAGATTCATTATTTTGCGAATCGCTGTACGGTTCCGTTTTATTTTTTAAATTTTTTTTCGAATTTCCGAAAGTGATTCGGATAATCGGAGTTCGGATAATTGGGGTTCTACTACTTGTTAGAGTTTTTTAGCTGAGTAACACAAGAAAACCCGAGAGAATAATGAAAGGAGAGCAAAGTCCTCGCTCTTCAGGTACAAACGCACATTTGTGTATGAGGTCCTCGTTCTTAGGAACAAACGCACATTTGTGTATGAGGTCCTCGTTCTCAGGTACAAACGCAAATTTGTGTATGAGGTCCTCGTTCTCAGGTACAAACGCACATTTGTGTATGAGGTCCTCGTTCTCAGGTACAAACGCACATTTGTGTATGAGGTCCTCGTTCTCAGGTACAAACGCACATTTGTGTATGAGGTCCTCGTTCTCAGGTACAAACGCACATTTGTGTATGAGGTCCTCGTTCTCAGGTACAAACGCACATTTGTGTATGAGGTCCTCGTTCTCAGGTACAAACGCACAATTGTGTATGAGGTCCTCGTTCTCAGGTACAAACGCACATTTGTGTATGAGGTCCTCGTTCTCAGGTACAAACGCACATTTGTGTATGAGGTCCTCGTTCTCAGGTACAAACGCACATTTGTGTATGAGATCCGCGTTTTACATTGAAAAAAAAACATGCTTGGAATTTCTAAAAAAATTAAAAAATCTAGGTTCTTACGCACTAATCAAATGATTTTAAGCATAAAAATCAAAACGATGTTCTTCTGACACAACGCCTTCAGTAGGTCCTCCTAATTAAAAAAACATGAGTGTTCAATTAAATAAAAAGCCATCACTTTTATATATTAAACGTTCTTAATAAGTGCTGTACTTTAGAAGTCAATAAAGAACTGCACTCTGAGGCAGTGGCTTATCATCTCAAAAATATTCGTGGTGCGCTTAAAATACAGCAATAAAGGGCGCAGACAGATTCATTATTTTGCGAATCGCTGTACGTTTCCGTCTTGTTTTTTAATTTTTTCCAGAATTTCCGAAAGTGATTCGGATAATCAGAGTTCGGATAACTGGAATTCTACTATTTGTTAGAGTTTATTAGTTGAGTAACACAAGAAATCCCAAGAGAATAATGAAAGGAGAGCAAAGTCCTCTCTCTTCAGGTACAAACGCACATTTGTGTATGAGGTCCTCGTTTACATTTAAAAAAAAACATGTTTGAAATTTTTTTTTAAATTAAAAAATTTAGGTTCTTACCCACTAATTAAATGATTTTAAGTCCAAAAATGTAAAAATTGTTCTTCTAACACAACGCCTTCAGTCGGTATGACTTGCGAAAACGTAGGGTCCTCGCTTTGCACCATCCGCACACATTTGTGTATGAGGTCCTCGGTTACATTGAAAAAAAAACATGTTTGAAATTTTTTGAAAAATTAAAAAATCGAGGTTGTTACGCACTAATCAAATGATTTTAAGCACAAAAATCTAATAAGTGTTCTTCTGACACAACGCCTTCAGTAGGTCCTCGGTGTGTCGGTGAAAAAGTAGGGTCCTCGCTTTGCACCATTTGCACACAGTGGTGTGTGTGTTTGTGTGTGTGTGTGTGTGTGTAGTTGTGTATGTATGCGCGTGTGTGTAGGATATTGACGCAACCTGGAGACGGTCTTCGCAAGAGGAGCAGCATCGTGAGGACCCGGTCGACGGTGATGCTGCAGAGGGTGCTGGCGGGAAAATAAAATGATAGCACATCAAAACAGTCAAGTGAGAACAATAAACAATCGTGATTGCTCAAAAAAAAAAAAATGTTTGTAAGGAGAGTTGATCGAGAGTGTTCTTAGCTAGGTTGCATCTCTGGATGACATTAATTAACGCAGATATTAATTAAAAACCTCTAACAGTTTTTTTTCGCGATTTTTGCGGTGAAAACATAGTTATTTTTTTTTTTTAATTTAGTACCAAAATAAAGAGTATTTTTTTCTGCATCTGATAGAATGTGTTTGGAAATTCCATGTTATATAGAATTCGAATTATAACGTTTCTTTAAAGCAAATTTTAAATACGGCAAAGCCTTTATTCAAGCGATTGGTAACCGAATTCATTGTTGGCCGACAAGGAAATTAAAAGCAATGATTTAAAATTTTTATCTGTTGCCAGTTTCTAATTGTTGACAAATAAAATACTTGTAATTGACTTTTAATAATATAAGGCTTTTAAAAGGATTTTCAACTTTCCTTTTTGATTCTACATTTGCGACTCAGTCGGGGTTTTTGTTAATTTTTAATTTAAGACGATCACTTGTGTATTTACAAGGCAGTGGTGGAAAGCCACCACGAGGTCAGCTGGCGTTTCATATTCATTTGAATTTAATAAGGCTTTAGTTCTAAAAATTAAGAACTCGTGCACATTCTGAAGAGAAAAGGGGAATTCTGTCCATTACTCATCCTATTTCTTACAGAGTATCATCAGATTTTATGGTGTCTGTTACTGAAGATTGGGCTTTTTACTTCCTTTTACAAAAAAGGAAGTATTGTATTCGCAAAAAAATTTTCACCCAAAAATCGGCATTTAATTTCCATTTTAATCACCCCAAAATGAATGTTGAGTTTTTTTTTTTTTTTTTCAACCCGACCACACATGGATATGTGCCTAGGAACCTACAGACACCCGAAATATCCATTTTGACGATCCCAGAATTAAATACGAGTTTTCTCGTGACGTCTGTATGTGCGTATGTGTGTATGTATGTCGCATAACTCAAGAACGGACTGTCCTAGAAAGTTGAAATTTGGTACGTAGACTCCTAGAGGGGTCTAGTTGTGCACCTTCCTTTTTGGTTGCATTCGGATGCTACAAAGGGGGTCTTTTGCCCCTTTTTGGCGGGAAATCATTGTTAATTTCGATGTAAACTCAAGTGGTGTTATAATTTGGTGGACACTTGGCGATATATATCCAGTTTTTTGGTCGCCAAGTTTTATCGCCGACTTGGTGACAAATTTGGCGATTTTTTTTATTTATTATTATTTTTTTTTTTTTAATTTTTAAATCTGGTTTCAGTTTGGCTACTGTTGGTGATATTTAGAGAATAAACTATTGAATCATATTAAAACTGCCAATAATGGGTAAATGACATTAAATTGGAGTAAAAGGAAGACATGTGATGCACACATCAGCTCGTTTTTTTTGCGAGATTGAGCAAATAAAAATAGAACTAGCTAATTCCGAGGATCCAAAAGCATCCAGACGTTAGATGAGATGTAGTTGCACGAGAGAAAAATAGTTTTAAAAGTTTAAATACATTAAAAAGCTCAGAAAATTGAGTTAACCTGAGAGCGATGTCTTACGCATGTCTGTAACTGGTGCCGTTACCCTAGTTGAAATATTTTCCAAACATGAAGTTTGAAATAAGAATTGTGAAATCATTGAACATCGTGCTTGAAACATGACATTGAAGGGACTAGAACATTTAAGTGTAGTAAATTTCATAGATGAATCGAATATGACCGTAATTTTGAAATTTTACCCGATTTTAACGAGAGAAATTGCAGTAGAAAAAACTATTTTACTTTTTTCGAGGAACTGAAGAGGAAAAACATATTAGACGGGAAAGTGTTTTCCAACAAAACCTCGTTTATTCGTCGTCCCCCATTGATAAGGATCATTTTTTAAGTTTGAAAAATTATATTCACTTCTTTACTAATAATAAAGCTGAAAGTTCCTTGTCTGTCAAGATCTCTGACAGCAGGATCTCTGTGACGCGCATATCGCCTAGACCGTTCGGCCGATTTTCATGAAATTTGGCACAAAGCATAGGGGTGTGCACCTCGAAGTGATTTTTCGAAAATTCGATGTGGTTCTTTTTCTATTCCAATTTTAAGAACAAAAATTCTCATAAGATAGACGAGTAAATTACGAAATTATCATAACGTGGAACCGTAACATGGGCACAAGCCAATTGGCGAGAAAATTCACCATACGTTATTAGTAAATATACAGGCGAACCAAAAGACCTTGTAATTTTCTGTTACGGGCAAAGCCGTGCGGGTACCACTAGTAAATGATAATTCTAAACTACGATGTCAACAACGGAACTATAAATGCGCTAAATATTCACTCTTTATTCTAATTAAATGCGCAATAAGGAAGTTGCAACCTATTAAATGTTCATATTTTGGCTATTAGATATTGTTAATTGACCCTCAAAACTAAAAAATTCACCATCGCCGAATTTTAAAACACCGTGGTTGATTTTTAATGAATTTTTAAAAATCCACGCGCAAAAGAGCGCGCTTCTGAACCGTCACGAGCCTACGTCACAGGGCGCGAATGGGCAGCCTTCCGCCGAAGATCCCTTGTTTTCGCTACGAACATTTTGAGCGCGCTGATATTTTTATTTTTTAGAAATTCAATAATCCTTTTGAACACACTATGGAGACCGGATTCGTTAAAGCACAATCTAAGTAATCTTCCTCGTGTAACATCAATGATTTTATTCGAATATTTCCGAGAGGATGAGAGGTTTAATGTTCCAGAAACGCGAGGGGTTAAATGCGAGGAGATAAGCCTTTTACGTTTCGTCTTCGAAGTCGAATGCGTGACCTTCGGCTTCTCCCCTATCGGAAGAGGGCATGACGTCACTTCCTATGCCATTTGACGTCACAAGCGCTTGAACTTCAAAAATTAATTAAAAAAAGCTACTTATCGTATCGCAAAATTTTTTTCACCTATGATGTTCATGCATGTTACTCTATCATATAAAAATAAAATTGAAAAATCGAAAACTTCCCTATTCTTGTATAGGCTGTGCATTAAATTTTAGTCATCTAATAAACAGCATGGCATATTTAGTGTGTCGCACAGTGGGGCGAAAACGCCGAAAAGCACGTTTTTAAACCTCTCTCGCTTGTTTGTTTACCCAGGATTGCTATTATGGAGGTTTTTTGATTTGTTTGAGCTCAGGATCCAAAGTTCACAGGTTTACGCAGCTGATTCCTGTTTAGCGTCTTTCTACAGACCATTGATGACTAATTAATAATAATTTTGAACAGGACATTAGAGGACATTTTTTTGTAGAGTGTTTTGAAAAAGAATAACCTTGAATTCCCAAGTTTTCGGTGCTGATCAAAACCGATTTTCGGTTTGAGAATTCGATTACTGATTTTTTTCGTCCTACTACTATCGATGGACACGAGATAAATTAAATATACCTGCCTTTAATAAAAAAAAAATATAGACTACTTAAAAGCAATTTTTGTAAATTACCGCACTCATTGTTCATCAACTTTCTAATGGCTCCCTTCAGCTTTGTAGTGAACAAAGGGCTCTAAAATTCCAGTTCTGATTGCCCAAGAAGTAGGCCTGTGCAAATTTATTAATCCTCAATTGGTTTAATATAGGAAAAAAAAACCATATGTAAGCGCTTTTTGGCGTTTTCGCCCCACTGTGTGTCGGTCCGACACCACTGTAGCTGAACTATACATGACAGAGTGTTTGCGAGTAACAGTCGTATGTAATTTTGTCAAAAGGCATGTTTTTTCTTTCTTTTTTTTTTTGTAATAAAAGATAAGTCTGCTTATTTACGAATGTGTTTTACTCGTTACCCATATTACCCGGATTTTGTTCGTCCGGACTGCCTTTGGTCCCAGTTAGTCCAGATGAACGAGGGTAGCAGTGTACAATGTTCTGCCACACTTTCATTATCTTTTCACTAATAATAAAGCGGAAAGTCTGTCGCTGGAAGTCTGGATCTCTGTTACACACATAACGCCTAGACCGATCGGCCGATTGTCGTGAAATTTGGCACGGAATTAGTTCGTAGCATAGGGGTGGTCACCTCGAAGCGATTTTTCGAAAATTCAATTTTGTTCTTTTTCTATTGCAATTTTAAGCTTATTTTACAGAGCGAATTATAATACTTGGACGAGCAAATTAACATATCATATTGGCGAGAAATTTCAATTTTCTACTACGGGCAAAGCCGTGCAGGTACCGTTAGCGAGTAATAAAATAATTTTAATGGTAACAAGTTCAAGTAAAAAACATTAAACGTTTATGTTTAAGTCTCAGAAAGAGCCTTCTTAATCACTGGTGAGGGGGTTTTCTTTTTTTTTTTGTTAATCACATACCGGCTTAAAGTTTTTGTATCCTTTAGTCCTTTCATGGCAGCATGAAGCGATAGTTCTGGAACTTTTGAAGTGATACAATTTACATCACAATACCTGAATTCTTCAAAATAGAAATCAATGTCCGAATCATCATCAATTATTATTTGTGTTTACCTCTCCTTGATCAGAATCTCCATCCGATGTTAATGGAATCCACATATCATAAAACGAGCGATGTGATTTTGTGCTGAATTTTTCTAGGCGGAGGATACGAAATGCAACAAATAACACAATATTTTTTTCCCCTAAGCTTAATCGATTTTATAGTAGGCTGAAGAGAAAGAAATCATGAGAATTATTTGAATTATGTTTCTGGTTCAAAACAAATATAACTGGTAATTTGTAAAAGAAGCATGAGCAAAATCAAGTTGGCGTTGTTTGGGTTTCGATTCGATTCCGAGTCACAACTGACTACAACTGTATTTATGTCGAGGACTGCATACTAAGTGCCTTGCCTCCATTATTTTATATCCGATAGATGGCAGCACCATCACCAGATCGAACAGTTAATGAGAATTTAGAACTAGTCCAGGAGCTAATAGCTACCTGGTGCTAGCACCCCCAGAAGTATCGCTTCACTTGGAGGACATTGAGACCACGAGCATATTTAACGTCGCCACGGCCGTTGTTTGGGTTAAACGTTAAAAGCGGAAATGTAGTGAAAAGGGAAACGAAATATACAGGGAGAAATAAGAATATCGTTGGAGATATTACTAACAGCATTGAAAAAATGAAGAGAAAAAACTTTATTGACCAACGAGAATAAAACTTAATGTGCTGGAAAGCGTTAAATTTCGGGAGGCGTTAAATCGAGGTTCAGCTGAAAATCAACTATACAGAATAGAAATTCGAAAAAAAAAAAACTGAATTTTGACATCTTGAATTCAAATTTTGTTTATCGCGATCACGAGTGTGTTTGTATGTAAGCATGTGTGGTAGTGGTGTGTGTGTATCTGTGTAGGCGTGTGTGTTTGTGTCTGTGTGCAGGTATGAGTGTGTGGGTATGTGTGTGTGGGTATGCATGTGTGTATGTATGCGTGTATGTGTGTGTGGGTGCATGGGTATATGTGTATGTATATGTGTATATTTGTGTGTATATGTATGTGTGTGTATATATTTGTGTGTATATGTGTGTATGTGTAGGTGTGTATATGTATGCGCATGTGTGTAGGATATGGAGCAACCAGGAGACGGTTTTCGCTGTAGGAGCAGCATCGTGAGGCCGGTCGACGATGGTGTTGCAGAGGGAGGCGGGGGAAAATAAAATCATAGGAATTCAAAACAATCAAGTGAGAACAAAAAGCAATGTGATTGCTCAAAAAAAAAATTAAACGCAATGCTTCCAAACTTGCCCGCAATCTTTGATTCCGGAAAGTTTGATTTGTTACAAACACATTTGGTATTTTTTAAAGCCAAATATAGTTGAACTGTACGTGCAAAGAATGCAAAAGATACAGATATGGAAACATGGCAAATGTGCAACGCATTTTATTTACACTCTTTTATTAGCTTCATTTGTATGTTTGTGAGTGACTCTCCTTTGGACTAAGAGCTGGTGGCTTATTACTGTTAGTACATTCCACCACTTTGTAAGCGTTCTTAGTCGAGCGGTCTAAGGCGCGGGTCTTCGCTGACGTCCACCTCCGGGAATCATTGGGCGTGCGTTCTAATCCTGTCTACACCGAAATTAAATTTATAATCTTGCAACTCAATTTTCGCCCACTTTTTGTGATCGGATTCTTATAAAATTTGGAATGCAACCTCAGACCCGATGACAATGCAGTATTCTATAATCAAATTAATTTATTAACAATAAGTTATTAGTTTATTCTAATTAACACGCTTTTATTAGCTTAACTTTTATGTTTGTGGGTTCAACTTTCCTTTGGACAAATAGCCAATGGCTTGTTAGAATTACTCGTAACATACAAATCAGAGCTGCGGAGATTAACAATGCTTGCACATGAATTTGCCAAAAAACATTCAAAATGTCTGACATGATGCAATAGAATACTAAGATATATTCCATTATAAAAATCGAACACACGCACAAAGATTTCAGTTAAGAGTTACAAGTGTTAGCAATATTTAGTATCTAAATCTTATTTAGGAAAAAAAAAAACAATAATAAGGACTTTATATTTTTCAGAGATAAAATTCCTATTCCTATTCAGAGTCACAACTGACTACAACTGTATTTATGACGAGGACTGCATACTAAGTGCCTTGCCTCCATTATTTTATATACTGATAGATGGCAGCACCATCACCGGATCGAACAGTTAATGAGAATTTAGAACTAGTCCAGGAGCTAATAGCTACCTGGGTCTAGCACCCCCAGAGGTATCGTTTCACTTGGAGGACATTGAGACCACGAGCATATTTAACGTCGCCCAGTCTTCTTTAATGACGACGGTGGGTCTTCGACCATCGAGGTTCGAACTCAGGACCCTCCGGCCCCGAATCCGACACTGTACCGATCGGGCATAAATAAAATAATAATTTAAAAAACTAAAAAAAAAAAACACGATTTAGTAGCAAAATGAACTACAAAATTAAAAATCTTTGGATGACACGTATATAAAGTAATTGACCAAACACTTAATTTTACTGCAAAAAAAAGGGGGGGGGGGGCTTCTTATCAGTTGTGTTAAATTTCTTCCTCTTGTTATCCATGCAAAAATGTAAATAGGCAGCCCACTACGCTTTTTTTTAATTACATTAAAATTAAGTGTTTGGTCAATTACTTTATATACTTGTCATCGTCATCCAAATATTATTTTTAACTTTTTAGTTCATTTTGCTACTAAAGCGTGTTTTTTTTTTTAGTTTTTTAAACTATTATTTTATTTATTTGTATACATTACTTTTTGTTTTTAACGATAGTTAACATCAAATCTTTTTCTTCATATTTTTTTCGCAAAGTAGAATAAAAAGATAAAAATCGTCTGCCAAAGACCAAAAAGTTCATTTACAAATCCCTTGGGAAAGAATCCATTTACAAATATCATGTGAAAAAACTAACTATTGCGATAAATAAAATGGTCGTAAGCTTAATTGAACCGTTGAAAACGGTGTTTAAAAACGCATCAGGTAAACATTATCGCACAAAACGTTAATTGTTTCAAGGAGAATAAAATGTAAGAATGCTTTACATTTCGAAAAATGGCAACTGAATATTTAACTTTTTAAACCGAATAAAAAATTATGAGGCTAACAGGGATTTAAGAAGTGTGCGAGGCATTTCGAAAAACACTGAATATTCAACTTTTATGTCTAATGACTACACATTAGGCAAATTTCATGTATTTTTGCACCGTGGTTATTTATCTATCTTTGGAATAAATAATTCATTGCTCATGATTTTATCACGTTTGAAAGCTACAGTTGCAAATTAATTGTTGTTTCCGTAATTTGGTGAGAAAACTGAACAAGATGTTGGGGAAAACTAAATACTTGCGAAAGTCATCTGATAAACACAATCTGGCACACAATTTCAGAAAATCGACTCAAAAGTACTGTGCAAAAATAGTTGGATAAACATAATCAGATCTTTTAAATCGAGTAATAGGTCTTTACAATTGGGAAAAAATGAATTTGTTTTTAGAGAATAAAAATTGTCGCAATGAGAGGATTGCTGCCCGGTTTTGAAATATTGCTTTTTTATTTTATTCATTGAGCAATCACGAATTGCTTTTATAAAGCTCATTTGACCGAGGTAGATGTTGCTCTGATTTTTCAGATTGCCATGACGACAAGAATAACTCTAGCTCATTTTAATGTTTATTAAGAGGACAAATTTTTGCCATAGTTACAAGCCGTTTATGTTCATTCATTGCACACATCAACAACGGTATTTGCATATCTTTCCAGACGATAATGTTTAAAACGTCATTACACGTGTTTGTTGTAAGTAATGTACGTATACTATTGTTATGTCCGATAAAGTGTTTTTTCCTTGCACCGGCAGTGACGTCATACTTCATATTTTGTATTTTTCTCGAAAAAACTATACATCGTACAGGAACGCTTCTTTGGGCAGTTTTTATGTACTCCAACGAGGAATCTAGTTTTGCAAAGTTTATGCGGTCGTTTTGTGACACCCTGTTCATATATTTTTTGAAACATTCATTTCTCCTTTCGAATTCCTGTTATTTCTACATTGGGGCAAGTCTAACATGGCAGTATATGACACGAAGAACCAGAGCCCGATCTTTCTGATATTGAACACGGGGCACATTTCTATTTCAGGCGCCCCCCACCGTGGAGGGGCCCAAAATATTTGAAGACACTGGCACGCAAAATTCATTCTGTGCCCCCCTCCCCCACTCTATTCCCCCCTATGCTATTAAAGAAGCAATAAAATATTTCTATACTTGCGTATTAACACAGCTGTGCTAAATTTGGTGGTACTTCATAACACAATATAGTATAAAGGCACATTTAAAAAGTAGAAGAGATAATATATTATAACTATATAAGATGTGGTTAAAATTTGCAAGTAACCATAAACCGTAACCATAAAAGTTATCAAGTAAATTAGTAATTTCATCAACAAGTAAGTGATTTTTTCCTTGTGTTGGCATTTGCAAAAATATCAATGATATTATTGTACTCTAGATTCTGAGTGAAATTATCATTTATTTTTAATTACTATGATAAATTAAGGGGATTTTGGACCCTCTGAAATCTAAGAGGAGGGGCCTGTGCCCCACGTGCCCCTGCGGTAATCAGGCTCTGCGAAGAACACAAAATAGTTTCACGTGCGGAAAAAAATGGTATCTTTTTCTTGGAATGGCCCATAAACAATGCTCCGCTATAATCACATTTTCACAAGCGACTATGTCATAACCTTCATGTAAACAAACAAACGCGTGACGCAATATCGGAGGAATGACCTCTTGGCGAGTTTCTCGCCAAATGTGGTGGAAAGCCCCCCGGGAGCGAATCACGCAATTCGGGTCAGTGGACCGCCACAAATGGAGAGGGGTCAGCGAGGGAGGGAGGATGATCTGCCTTGATTTAGCATCGTCTGCCTCTTTGCAAATGACGGCCTTTCATATAAATTAAGCAGTGAGGGCTTGATCTCTTGCATACATTTCACGAACAGGTTTCCTTTGAAGACGTTTTGCATGAAAAGCAGTCTTTAACAGTTGGTGATTTTTTTAATAAAAATTATTTTTAAGCACTGAATAGTGTGATGATATAGGTTCAAAGTGTTCTGAACAAATGTTGCTTATTATCTCGTGTTAGACTTGGAGTTATTACATTAATTTTAAGCACAATTACAGTTACAGGAAACTAGCAGATAATTAGAAAGATCAAATATCTATACATTATACATAGGGACGTGCACACTGCACCCAGCTAAGGGACATATTTTGAAAAAAAAATTATTAAACAGTTTAGTGTTTTGAAATTTTTTGCATTGATTTCCCATTTATTCAATAAGCAAAATCGTAACATAAATATATATTTTTTTAAATGTATTTAAATTTAATAAAATTTTTCAAGGAAAAAAAATGGAGTTGCTTTAAATCGCTAAAACTCAAAATAGTTTTGGTCGTTTTCAAATTTTTTTCAAAAAAATTATGCAAACTTCTAAGTTTTAATTTTGTATTCAGCGATATAAAAAATATTAATTCAAAAAAAAGTAGAAAGTATTTGAAGAAAAAATTCGAAAAATTCAAAGAAACTTAAAAATAAATAAATAAATAAATAAAACAAGCACTTTTTTGCGGTAAACTTTTTTTTCTTTTAGTTTGCCGAATAAAAATTAAAGTAAACTGTTCGAAAAAGATATACTTCAAATTTCATTACTATGTCTTTATCAGTTCTTGAATTATAAGAGTTTGAACGCCAAAAAAAAAAAAAAAGGAGAAATTGCATCATTGAGAAAAACGCGTTTAAATTAAATGCTTGCTACAAAAATAATTATATCTTCCGAGCTAATTCAGATAGAAACAAGATTCAAACGTTCTTTCAGGTAGAAAAAAAACGGAGAAGTTTTTAAAATGATTAAATGAAACAAAAATTACAAAGTTTGACGATTTTTGTGTCCCGGATCCCCTTAAAATCAAACCATGCCTGATATCAAATAAATACGTAGTGCACTGTACATCAGGTCTCAAGTAGTATTTGAAATACTATAAACAAGACTTTCCTCCTTTTTTAAAAATAAAAATATCTTATGATTTCTAGTATCAGCATCAAATTTTAAAAATGGCTTGTAATGACTTCTTGATCTTCAGAGTGTTTTTTTTTTTTTTGATTAGAAGAAAAAACAATTTTATTAACATAATTAAAATATTTGCCAGATAGGTGGTACCGTAATAGAATAAAATATTTTACAATTTCTCTTCACCCCGTTATTCCACTTTACTCCACTCACAGCCCGGTTAACACATCCCGGGATTTCCTATTCCTGACGAATGATTCCATAACAAGGACGAAACTGCAGTCTCTGTGTGCGACGACCTGACTGTCGGTATATTGGATGTAGTTCTGGCCTTAGCCTTTCCTTAAGGGAGGTAACTTACTGCTTAACATCTTTGGAATGATTTAAATACGAGAAAAAATTCATTTTTGCGCCAACTTTTTCATAAGTATGGAGAGGGGGATTAAAAAAGTACATTGAACTGAAAAAACAGTAATAGGGTAGACCGATCAGTGATTGAACACCACCCTGTAAATGAATAACGCGTCATTTAAAAAAAAAAAAAAGCTTAAAAAATTTTTTTCGAAATGAATTCACTACAAAAGTGTTCTTTATTGATATTCTAAGCTTTCTGACACCTAATTGGTTACTTTGGATACGTATTTTTTTCCTGAAAAAAAATTGAAATTTTTACTGCCGTGAATCGTTCTTTTTCTCTTTCAAAATAATAAGGCTGGTTTCGTGCTAGCAATTATTTTGATCAATATTATTTTTATTGATAAATTTTATTCTTTAACTGTACGAAAGAAAAATTAAGTATGCATGTCTAGGCTATGGATTTAAATTGTTTCAGTTAATGCAGAATGCGTAGATTTTCAGGTAGAGAGGTGTTCAGCCACTGGGTACGAAAAATTGCGAAAGCGCAGTGAATGAACACTGGCAAAATTTCTTTTGATTTAAAAAGAAATTTGAAGTTTCTTTGAGATATTTTCATTTTTTTACTTTTTTGTAATGCAGATAGTTTTATGTGCTTATTTATTTATGTATTTTACTAGCCGCCTGCGGCGACCAGCTGGTCCGCCTTTTTACGCCATTCGCCTTTTTACGCCAGGGGTGCCGCTTTCGGCGGCTGTTTAAACAATTTAGCGACGACATTAATCAATGTCTTTCTCTATAAATCAGTATTATCATTCGTTTTTTTACGCCAATGTTGCCGCCTTCGGCGGCTGCTTAAATAAATTTCGTGGT
Organism: Uloborus diversus; assembly: GCF_026930045.1. NCBI lineage: Eukaryota > Metazoa > Arthropoda > Arachnida > Araneae > Uloboridae > Uloborus > Uloborus diversus. The sequence continues at coordinate 16,578,254 of NC_072737.1, read as the reverse complement.
GGTGTCAATCAATCTATATCTATCTATATCATTAATAATTTGAATAAAATATTTTCTAGATCTGTCTTCAGTTTCGTCGTTTGGAATATTTTTAAAGGAGGGGGAGGGGAGACACAAACGACGTACTTTTCATGCAAATTTTGTCGAAAAATAACATAAAGCACTTCCACTTTTATGTGAAAGCATTGTTTTTTCAAAGTCATTGTGTATGTGGGGGAGGGAGGGGGGCATTGACACCCAATGTGCAAGCAGCCACCTACGGCGGCTGTTTGGCTAACTTGTCATTTACCTTTTTACTTCAAGTTTGCCGCCTTCGGCGGTTGTGTAAATAAATTTGGCAGCAGTATTAATCAATCCATCTCTATCTTTTTTTTTGTGCCATTCACATTTTTACGCCAAGATTACCGCCTTCGGCGGCTATCTACCTTTACAATCTATCTCTACATTTTCTAATCCATCTGTAATTATTTTGACCTCTTCGCCCATTTCCTAATAAAAACAAAGAACTCTCAAAAAACCGCTTTTTTTATTTAAGTAGAGCAAAAAAAAACTCAAATTCCCCGTAGTGTGCTAAAAGTAGCGTTTGACAAAGATAAAAAAAATCTCGCTGTTTTTATTGAAATAATGCGCCCAACTATGAAATGTAACGTAATATAGATACAGCGAAAGGTCCAGCTTGGGGGGGGGGATGGAAAAAGAAATAAATGCAATCCCTAAATAAAACAAAAAAAAAGGAAAGAAAAAAAGCAAGCGCTGCCGAAAAAACACGTGGTCATCACGTCAGAAAATGTAAAAGTAAGCTATATGGTAAAAAAAAAGATTAACATTGCTTGCGATTAAGATTCCATCGTAAATATCGAATCGAAACCCAAGTAGTGACGTCACAGGCATAAAAGATTGAAGAACGCTTTTTTCGACTGATGCGTGAAAGGACATGATGTGTTGAGCATTAAAAAAATTGTAAAAAAAAAACTATTGCGTATTTTTAAGAACTTTTTTCTTTTGAAGAGGGCGAAATGTTTTTACTATTACCAACTTAAATTTCAGAAATGAGGCTTTGATACTTCTCGCAGGATGATATTAGAAAAAAATAAAACCCAGGAAAACATGCAAATTAAAGGTTTTTTCAAAAATTCATAAAAAATGCAAAAATTGCTCTATCTTCAAAATTTTTTTGTTCATCATATTTAAGATTAAATTTCCGACACTATAGTACCAAAAATATTTGTCTGGCGCGATTGGTTCGGGGTCTGTGAGGTTAAAAGTACTAAAAAGTGCTAAAAATCACATAAAACATTAAATAGCTTTTCTTCTGACTAAAATATCAAAAATCGAAGCCCGAGGTGCACAACTTCAGCAAAAATTACACCTGTATACCAAATTTCATCTTTCTAAGCCTTACCGTTTTCCCGGGATGCGCGCCACACACACACACACAAACATCTTATTTTATTATATGTATAGAAGATTATATACTAGTGGTACCCACACGACTTTGCCCGTAACAGAAAAATTAAAAGGTCTTTTGGTTCGCCTGTATATTTACAAATAATGTATGGTGAATTTTCTCGCCATTGGTTTGTCCATGTTACGTATCCACGTTATGATAGTTTCGTATCTCGCCAATTGGCTTGTGCCCACGTTACAGTTCCACGTTATGATAACTTCGTAATTTACTCGTCCATCTTATGATATTTTTGTTCTTAAAATTGGAATAGAAAAAGAACCTCATCGAATTTTCGAAAAATCACGTCGAGGTGTACATCCCTATGCTACAAATTAACTTTGTGCCAAATTTCATGAAAATCGGCCGAACGGTCTAGGCGCTATGCGCGTCACAGAGATCCAGACATCCTCCGGACACAGAGACTTTCAGCTTTATTATTAGTAAAGATTTTATAATTTCTTTATTTTTGTTTTTGCAAACAATGCACGTTTAGAGTTTATCTATCTATATCTCTATCTGTATATTAACCTACCTACCTACATCTTTCTATATCTTTATCTCTCTTGATAGATAGACAGGTAGATAGAGAGATAGAGAAATATAAATATATATACAAAGAGAGAGAATAGATAGGTAGATATGTATGTATGTTTGTATATAGATAGATAAATAGATAGAGGAAGATATGGAGATAGATGTATTAAAAATAAGAGATATATAGGTAGATAAATATAGAGATAGAATAGGTAGGTAGAGAGATACAGCGAAAGATTTATTGATAAATAAATGGATATGTAATGGTTAATAGATAGATAGATAGGTAGATAGGCTGATATAGAGATAGATAGCTGGGTAGAGAGACTGATATAGAGATAAATAGTAGGTAGATATATAGACAGGTAGATAGACCTATAGATAGGTGGATAGATAGATAGATATCGACAGGTATATAGACTGATAAAGAGATAGATAGGTAAATAGATAGACAGGTAGATAAGCAGGTAGATAGATAAGGAAATAGATAGATGGACAAGAAGATAGATAGATGTATAGATAGATAAGTAGATAGACAGATTGATTAGGATAATAGATTGGTAGATATTTAGATATACTGACAGATAAATAGCTATATAGTTAGATAGACAGGTAGATAAGTAGATAGATAAGTAAATAAATTGGTAGATAGAAAGATATATAGATATAGATAGTTATATAGGTAGATAGATAGATAGATAGATAGATCTCAAAGAAACTTAGTTTCTTTTTGAATCAAAATTTATCATGTTCATTCACTGGTCCAATTTTAGTTCATTTACTGGTCGGAGGTTTTCATTCACTGGGTCATTGCGCCATTTTTTCTTTAAACACCTAAAAAAAGTCGGAAGCAGTACCATTTAAGTTCCCGCGATTTTTTTTTGAGATATTTATATAGAACAACTAAAATGTTTTAACTATCACGATCTGTATAGTATAGAATTTAAAATTACTAGGATTTTTTAAAAATGAAATTGTGCTTAACTGTTCATTCACTGGTCGGTCTACCCTACATATTAATATTATACACTAGTAATATGCATATACATTGCAATAAAATAGTTATTTACAAAAAAAAAAAAACAGCCCGGGAAATTAAATTTTTCTCAATTTGTGGCATTTTCCGTACTACGGCTACTGTTAAATTGAGGGATCATTAAGCACCCTCTTAAAATTTGAGAAAGAAGCTAAAACTTTTACAGCATAATACTACTTGTAAGTTTTAAAAAAAATAGGGAGTGTCCTGCACTGTAGCTGAAAAAAAGTTTTTTTGAACCACCCTTGTGTACAGACGTATGAAACTCTACTTTTTTTTTTTGAATTCCCCTGTATTTCACCGGATACATTGTTTTATGGTTTACACCATAGTTTTCGAGTAAACTCTCTTCATCAATTACCACACAATAATAGACTAGTTAAACTACAAATCTCTCATCATCATCATCAACGACCAAGCACATAACACACTAAAAACCAAACAAGCCCAACACATCTGCGAGCACTTAACACATTTCCTTCTCCATCACCAACATCCGAGTATCCCGTTCCGCATCACTCACTGTCTATTTGCTCCCGGTCTCACAATACCAGAGAAAGAAGAGAACTCCCGACAAAACGTCCGCTCACGCATAAAAAGGGGAATTCATCTTCAGCTGGGCACACGCAGACAACGCTCCACTTCCATTTCTCTGACTGTTGAAAGGAAGATCTGAATATCGCGTGTTGAGAAATCAACGCAAAGGAGGCTATTTTTTAATGGACTGGTTTCTGTTTTTGGTGGTAGTGTTTCTTTCTTGCACGGATTTGCTCGTGCATGTCCTTGTTTATGTGGTGCATATGACTATGGGTGAGTCTTGGGATGATTCGTGTCAGAACTTGGTGAAATTATTGAAAGTCGTAATATTAAGAAAATAGATTGATCAAAACAACGTAAAAGGAACAAAACAATTTCAAATAACTACACATTGAAGCAGTGAGAAGCTAAAGGATGTAAATGCCAAAATTAAACGAGCTGATGGTGTGTATCACATGACTTCCTTTTACTCCAATTTTAATGTCATTTTCCTATTATTGGCAATTTTAATGTGGTTCAATAGTTTATTCTCTAATTATTACCACCAGTAGCCAAATTGACACCAGATTTTAAAAAAAAAATCGCCAAATTTGTTACCAAGTTGGCGACAAAACTTGGCGGCCAAAAGACTGGCGATATATCGCCAAGTGTCCGCCAAATTATAACACCACTTGAGTTTACATCGAAATTAACAATGATTTTCCCTCAAAAAGGGGCAAAAGACCTCCTTCGGAGCATACGAATGCAACCAAAAAGGAAGGTGCCCTACTAGACCCCACTTAGGAGTCTACGTTCCAAATTTCAACTTTCTAGGACATTCCGTTCTTGAGTTATGCGACATACATCCGCACATACATACGGACGTCACGAGAAAAGTCGTTGTAATTAACTCGGGGAATGTCAAAATGGATGTCTCCGAGTGTTTATACGTTCTTAGTAGTGATGTGCCGGATCATTAAGAAGGTAGATCCGCGGATACGGATACGGATCCGGATCATTAGTGTCAAGATCCGCGGATACGGATACGGATCTCAAAATTTTTTTTATTCAATTCAATTATTCAAGCGTAAAATTTGTTACGGAAGGTATTCTCGTCAGAATAATGGCAGTTTCTTCAAAAAAAGTCAACTGCGGCAAAAATATAATCAAGTCTATGATTTATTCTTTAAAGAAATCTCCGTCAAAATTGAGGGAGAGTTGGAAGGAGTGGGCCAGCGCTGCATTGATGCTTAAATGGAATGTGGAAAATTATTTCTAGCTTACTCGGTAGACGTAGGATACAGGAGCAAGAATGTAAAGCTGCTACTGGACAGGCTAGAAATAATTTTTCGTATTTTATTTCAGCATAAATGCAGCGCTGACCCATTCCACCGAACTTACTCCGACCGACGAAATATAGGGCCAGGAACACCTTTACAAAAAGTAAATAGAAAATTTCAGTCTCACTTTTTTTGAAGGATGCCGAGAAAAACAAAAATGAAGAATAACAGAAATCCCAAATCCCCCCCCAATAACAAAAACTAATATTAATTTTAAAAAAAAACATGTCCCAGACAGCCGACCTCATATTAAGATGAATTTCGCGGGTCAGATTACACATTTGTTGGCAAATATGAACTGACAGCAGGTAAAAATTTTAAATCATTGAGCTTTTTCTCCTTATCTTCCGACTGTGAAATCGGTACCAATCATGCGTATAAAGGCTTAGAATTGCATTTAAAATTTACTTAACAAGATTATAGCTCCTACTGTATATAAATTGGAAGTTTCAAATAAATATCAAACGCAGAAAATTTCGTTCTTTCACTTAGGGCCAACATTTTTAACGTAGGGGGAAATTTTTACTACTATAATTGTGAAAAACATTAAGTCGGTTTTTAATTAATATCTCCGGTAATCAAAGTTCAACAAAAACGAGGCCAAGTTAAGAACACTTTCAATCATCACCTTTTGAACGAAAAATGAACTATCAAAATCGGTTTATCTGTTAAGGAGCTACGATGCCACAAAAAGACACACTGATACACACTTTTAAAACTTATTTCCCCTTCCTTTTTGCACCGGAGGGGGGGGGGGGGGGGGGGAGAGATACAAATTGGCTTCTGAAATGATACCTTATAATTTAAACAGGGAATAAAACCTAATTTTCAAATATTTAAACATTTTTAGAATAGAAATGATCCGTTTAAGATCCGTCAAAAAAGTAACGAATACGGATACAGATCTTTAATTTTCCTCGGATATCCGCGGATACGGATATCCGGAACATCACTAGTTCTTAGGCACTCATCCGCGTGTTGTCGGGTTGGAGAAAAAAAAAAAAAAAAACTCAGCATTCATTCGGGGGTGAGCAAAATGGAAATTAAGACCGAATTTTGAGTGAATTTTTTTTCGCGAATACAATACTTCCTTTTTGTAAAAAGGAAGTAAAAATTGGAGAAAACTATCACAATGGGAGGAAACCATACCATTGTTGTACAAATGGTAGGTAGGACATCTCCTCTGCCTTGAGGCAAGAAATAGTACTAGTAGCCCTGGTAGGTGCTGCTATACAGCATGATTTAGAAAGAGTTTTCAATGAAAGCCTACATAGGACCAGAACGTTTACTCAAAACTTGAAAAAGTCCACTTACATCCCTTTGCTTCTCACTGCCTCACATGTGCTTTGTGATCAAAATGAACCCATTTTTCAGAGCTTTTGACAGATGCAGGCTCTCTTGTAGGATGTTCTTTCTTCTATAAGCTCACATCTAGTGCATTGAATAAAGAAATAATCTAACCCTGAAAAAGGTCATGGTGACCAGTTTGGTAGGGCGTTGGACTCGTAACTGGAAGGATATGGACTCGGTGCCAGCCGGTCGAAGATCATGCGTGTTCGCTAATGGTGACTGGTGAGAGTTAAATCTGTTGTGATTACAAAGTCCACCGAGTTAATCAATATCTCTGATGGTGCGGGATGAGGGGTTGCTTGACTCCTGGTCTGGATCAAAAAACAGAGCTGTCTTCAGGGCCTTATCCAACCGGTGAAACCACATGTAGTGGTAGGTACAGGGGACCTTGGAGTGCATTGTGTTGTAGTGTAGTCTAGAGTAACCTTGAAACTTGCGTTCCGTCAAATTTCTTATCCTTATACAAAAAAAAACCTAAAATAAAATTTATTCAGTGTTTGCATTTTGAATTCTCTGTAGCCCCTTCCCTCTTTTAAAACTTCAAGAGTCCCACTACTTTCTGAATCCGATGAGATAAAAAACTATTAGAAAAAGAATTTATCGATGTTCATGTCCTTGACTGAAATTTTGGAACTAACATTAAGTGCTGTCTCAAGTGCAAAATTCACACGATATCTCAGTACTCCCTTTCTCTTTCTTTGATGTCTCTTTCGACCCGCTGACCGCAAAAAAATCTGTTAACTTTTTTTTCCGGACTTTCAAGTATGTTTTTTTTTAATTTTTAAACTGATAATATAAAACCCGTACATAAGTTGGCTGTGTGATTTTTATAACTGTTTACTTTAAAAAAATATTATTCGAACAGAGCGTTATCAAAACTAATCCCGGATTTAAGAAAAAATAGTTTCATAAAATGTTATGTTTTCAGTAGAAAATTTCTTTTGACGCGAATCACTAGCGCAGCCAGAAATACCTTCTGGAGAGGGTTTTTTGATCAAAAATACCTCTGAAGTGTGTTTTTTAATGAAAATTGCCTTCTGAAGGTTTTTTTTTTTTAAATCAAAATTACCTTCTAGATGTTTTTTTTTTTTTTTTTTTTGACAAAAAATAACTTCTGAAGGGGATGTTTTGATCAAAACAGCCCTTTCATATTGTAACGGATCCGGTGCGATTTCCAACTTTCTTGAAAGGACGACACAGTTCTTGATAAAACACAGGAGCTTTATTTACACTATGTACAGAAGAAATCGTTAACAACTGTTAAATTGATCATCAGCAATTAAACAAATATCACTCAACACCGTAAACTCAACGGTTACACACGTATTTACTTCCAAATACGAAAACAACACAGCGAAGTGCCTCGCAATAAACAGAGCTAATACACTCTCAGTACGAATTCTCAATCGAAACTAACTTTTTATCACGCGGGACGCTTTTATAAACATCGAAAGAAATCTCTCAAATATTCCACAAGATTCCAAACGCTTCTGGAAAATAGTAGACCGTTATCAAATTTTATCAATGAACAAAAAAAGAAATAGGGAGGTCGTATACTTCAGCCGAATGTATAGGGGCTGTATATTCATTACGGAAAACTATTTACAGGTTACGTTACTACAATAATTACTATTTACAGAATTTGTAACAATATGCATAAACTACTGTATTAGATCTTGCATTTATGTTAAAACCAACAAAAATTGCATTTATGTTTAAACTGGGGGGAGGGGTTCCACCCCCAAAATCGCCCCCCCCCCCCCGCTGCGCTAGTGACGCGAACAAATGAAAACCTTCAAGAATAGATCAAATTTTTCCGCCGCATGCCAGTACTGGTCTGCCGGGATTACGGTTGAAAATCCCTAGTTGACGGACAACATTTAAAAGAATAACAGTACACCGTTAAAAATTTTCCGGAAAATTTACGGTAATTTTTACTGGCGTCCATGTTGCCAGTAACTATTACCGTAAAAATCAAATGTTACTGCAAAATTTTACAGTTTTCTCGGTAGGCCACAGCAACCAAATGGAGCTGTGATCGCTTATTTCTCCAGTATAAATAACCGTAAAAATCAGCAACGCTGTAAGTCCGCCTTTTTACAGTAACAATTACCAGAAAATCTTCCTGAATTTTTAACAGTGTAAGCATTTAAAAAACTTTCTATTTTTGCATTGAACGGGTGCACACTATATTCACTAACTGCATCAATGAACTTCATACCATCTTTTCATTTAGAAACCAATAAATATAGTTTTCGTTAAAAATTACGATTTTACGCTATTTAATTTGAGTACCTCAAAAATTTACAGTACCTCAAAAATGATGAAACGATCAAAAAAATTTTTTATTGCTTATTTCAAAACTAAAAACTATTCTGAACACGGGAAAAGTTTCATTGCTTTAGTTAAAATAGTAAAAAAGTTACTAGTGGTTTTAGGCCATGCTCGCTATGTGTTCTTATGCAAAAGAAAAACTTTAAATTGCTTTTTCTCGATGATGGTTTTTTTTTTTTTTTTTTGTGTTTTCATGTCATTAGAATCCCTAAGAATGTTTTTCTATTGAAGATACAGCTTTAAGGTAATACTTTTTACAATTGGGATAACATGTTTGACAAAACTGTGCATTGGATAAGCATTTTATAAATTACTCAAATGTTTCGAGATTGTTAAACCTTTAAAAACCATTTTTTTTAACTTTGATTTTTTACGTAATTAATCACAGAAAATTTTCTAGTAAACTCATAAGCAAATGAGTGCACAGATTTTTGGAGATAATAATAGTGATCGTTTAGCAAAAAACTTTTTTAAATTAGTGCAAAAATAAAAAAGCCTTAGGGATTTTAAAAAACTGAAATTTTCCTCATTTTTTTGAATTTTTAAAAAAAGTAGGCAATATTTTTAAATTTTGAAAATAAATTATTGATTACGAAATAAGCATGCATGTTATGGTTTCAAAGAAAAATAAAACTTACTTAAATTTAAAAAAAAATGTTTGAAAGATACTGTGACCCCTTAACGGAGGATAACAAATAAAATAAGGAAATGAACTAAAGCACTAATGTAAGGATTCTAGGTAGAAAAGGAACGCAGTAAAACCCTAACGTAGGAAGAAAGATAATGCAGGCAAGCCCGCTTATTAAAATATCGGTTGAAAGAATATCCCGCTTAATGTAATACATTTTCATTGTACCGAACCTATGATGTATGTATTATTTCAATTCCGTTTAATGCAATATCCCTCTTATTAGAATTATTTTTCGTGGAAAATTGGCTATTCCAAGTGGGTTCGACAGGAGTATGAAGCTTAATAAGCCTCCCGTAATGAATTTTAAAAGCAAGTTGCAATCAACAAGAGTCGAAGCTTCCTTACTATATTTATCACCTTTTTTGCGACCCTAAATAGAACCACTAATTGCCTTCCATTATGAAGAGGATAATGATAGGTTTCATATTTAGCCGAAAGCGTTCATTCAATTTATCGTAAGGTTTAGCTCCCGGTTGTTTTTGTACGATAACACCCATGCACAAGTATGAGAGGAATCTGCGGCGAGGAATGCAGAACCTATTTATTGAGGTCTCGATATGGAAAAGGAAAATTCTCGGGATAGTAAATAATGGAAGGGATTTGTTTTTTCTTTTGTACTTGAGTAATGGATATGAAGCTTCTGATGAATTTGTCAAACTAGGTCATATGTTTAAAAAAAAGGTAGTTATCGTCATTTAATTAATTTTTGGTATGCGCGTTGAGTGGGTTTGGGAGATCAAAGTGGAGGGAAATGTATCCAATCTTAAGTCGTAGAATTCGCTAAAGAAAAAAAAAAAACGAGCTGATGTGTTCATCACATGACTTCCTTTTACTCCAATGCAATGTCATTTCCCCATTATTGGCAATTTTAATGTGATTCATTAGTTTACTCTCTAAATACAGTCGAACCTCCATATATCGAACTTCCACATATCAAAATTTCCTATATATCGAAATCCCAGCAAATTTCTATGTTTATTACATAAAAAAAATGTTTCTATATATCGAAAAAATCTCTATATATCGAATTTTTTTTCGAGACATTCGGAGATTTTTTTTTCCTCTTTAGACTGTTTGTCTCATGAAAAATAAAGGTTAGGGGAGAAAATTGTGTTCACTAAAGGTTGCTACGAAACTCATAAGGAATCTGGGGTTGAGGGGTGTGTAGATAGATCGTTGTTTCGTTCTTGAGTTCTTAAATTCCCTCAAGCTTATTTCAAATATCTTAGTTGTAAGCAATAACATTGTAAAATAAGTTTCAAGTCATCCCTTTTGTTCTGTTGATTATCGTTCCTAGTCGTTTTAGCTGCAGTAAAAATCATTCAAGTTAAGTAGATTATTTTTTTAGTTTTCTCTCGATTTGTCAAAACGAAAATCCCCTAATGTTGCGGATCAAGTTGAATTGCCGAAGAATGAAGATGTATGAAGGCGCAAAAATGTAATTTCTGTTATTTTTTTTAATTATTAACTTTCATTTAATCCGATGCTCATATAAATTATAAATTGGGTTTCATGCACGAAAATTAGCTTTAATTTTAATGCTTTAGGAGATTTCTAGCATAAAGTAAGATCGTTTCTCTATATTGAAATTTCTATATATCGAATTTTTTTCCAGCAATTTGCTACTTCGATATATGGAGGTCCGACTGTATCACCAACAGTGACCAAATTTAAACCAGATTTTTGAAAAAAAAATCGCCAAATTTGTTGCCGAGTTGGCGACAAAACTTGGCGACCAAAAGACTGGCGATATATCACCAAGTGTCCGCCAAATGCCAAATTATAACACCACTTGAGTTTACATCGAAATTAACAATGATTTCCCCCCAAAAAGGGGCAAAAGACCCCTTTAGAAACACCCGAAGACAACCAAAAGGGGAGGTGCACAAATAGACCCACTAGGAGTCTACGTCCCAAATTTCAACTTTCTAGGACATACCGATTTTTGAGTTATGCGACATACATACGCACATACGTACATACAGACGTCACGAGAAAACACGTTGTAATTAACTCGGGAATAATCAAAATGGATATTTCGCGTGTCTATGCGTTTTTAGGCACTTATCCACGAGTGGTCAAGTCGAAAAAATAAACTCAACATTCATTCGGTGGTGAGCAAAATGGAAATTAAGGGCGATTTTTGAGTGAAATTTTTTTTCGCGAATACAATGCTTCCTTTTTTGTAAAAAGAAGTAAAAATGCAGAAGTTAGAGGATGCTTTAAAATATCTGCAGTGAAAATATTAGCTGCTGGACTGAAATTTAATAATTAGAGGAGAATCGAACGGAACGGGATATTGGGTTGGGACTGTTAGAATTATGCTTATGATAAACAGTCTTTAATTTTTGGCTCTTCTACCATATGGAAACATCAGAGCCCTCAACTGCCCTGGGCTGGTAGGGGCGTGACCGAAAATTTTATGGCCCGTCACAACTGATTTTTACAGGCCCTTTCCCATAAATTGTCCCCCCCCCCCGCGTCTCTACGTATATTTCACCCATCATTTTTAAATCTCGGGCCCCTTCAGGCTTGGGCCTGAGCCAACAGGTGTCTCTTCTCCCCCCTGTGCACGCCCTTGTGGGTAGGTAAAAGGCACTATCTGCACATATGAGTTTTCGAGAGATTTGAAGAAACGTGTTTTGGATTCAATACAAGCAATTGGGGAATGCTGGAATTAGACTTGTTTTTTCGCGCTTTTTTTTTCCAGCGGAAGCCATATAAACAAGCTTGTACAATGAAGTTAACGTACAATGCATGACAAAAATGCAGAAAATTTTTAAATGACATTACAGTTACTGCCTTTTACCAGCCTACGGCTGTATGCTAGTAGCAGTAATTAAATTTAGCTGCAAGATTTTGTACAGTTAATTTCAGAAAAGAGTGTTTGAAAATCACCAAGAATAAATAATAGAGCATTTTTTCCAATTAGAGTTTTCAATCTCATTCATTGACGTTTATATAATTGTTTTAATGTTTTCTACAAATAATATTAGTATAATATTATTTGAGGGAAAGAGCTAAGCCTGAAACATAACGTGCTTCTAATAACAAGCCATTTTGTTGAAATGTTGTGTAAAAGAAGGGATGGGAAAGTATGGCTCAGGAAATCCCATACCTCTGTTTCAGAACTGAGACTTAATTATTACGCTTGATTGTTCATATTTTCGTTGAAACGTTTGATAAAAGTTCCGAAAAAAGATAGGAATGTTGAGATAAGTCATGGTGGTGTAATAGAAATGACTTAAGGATGCAGCAGAAATCTAACTTTACTAACTGAAGAATTCGGAGAGGATGAAGAAATTAAAAGATTTAGAAAATAAAAAAAATACATTTAGCTCTTGCCTTCTCTCCAGCAAGTAAATAAGAAGAAAAAATCAAGTCGATCTGTAACAAAAGAGATCGATGTAAAATAGTGAAAGTGAAAAGCTAAAATAATGCTTCTGATACTACTTTTATACATGTAAAGTATAAGTACCTGGACGACCTAACCTCGCTCGACTTTAAAAGTTTTTTTTTTTTTTCATTTTGTCAACTCGTGTTTTTCTAAGGTTCGATACTTTTTCAAATGTACTTGAAAAGCATCACGTTAAAGAAATATTAAGGTTCTCGCCAGTCGTTGGATATACTTCCGAAAAACGAGAGATATACATGTAATCGCTTCATCAGCATTATAATCATTTCAGCTATAAGAAGTCGACTACTGAATTAAGGCCTCCTCTCCCCCACAGTCATCCACATAGGGAAGCTCTGAGCTGGTTTCGTATACATATTTAATGCACAGTATTGCCAAAACTATGACCAAATACTTCGATAATAAATACGAAAAAACTACTAGGATTCAAAATGCGCCGCGACCATCTTATAACACTAAAGTACCAAACAAAGATTCTAAATGCAATTAAATCAACATTTTGCTTTAAAATATTTGTCACATTTTTGTTTCCACTACACAGTTTTCCTGTCATTAATTAAAAAATTTTGAACTTGGAGCCAATTTTACTATGGTGAAATCGGTTTTAAATACTTCCTTCCATACTACGTTTCGATTCACGATTTTATCCCCATCGAGATTTTCACTTGGAATAAGCACGTTTAGTGTAATTGGTCACTTTACGCCAGAAAATGCTACATACAGCATGCTATCCATAAAAACTGATGATCCACAAACCACACCAACAAATTATAACAACAACAGTCTTAACAAAATATTGCTTTTGTTTTTAGCCAAGTGTGATTGAAAAAAGCCAAAGTGGCTAATATCAGCCAAACCTGGCAACACTAACCAAGTTTAAATTTTAAAGTGAGAAGGGACAAATTTTCATTGTTATGGTTGCAAATCGTCTGCCTTATGTGTCAATTCACAATTCTTTTCAAGGCCGAAATCTATTAGACTGTATATTAAAAAACTCTTTTTTGCAAAAAACAAAACGTTTTTTCAGAAAAAACGCTGATGTAGATGAACTTAGAATGCTAAACGGCAATTAAATCCAAAATTTCATCCAAATCGTTAGATCCGTTTCCGAGATACGAAACATAAATATATATACGTTTCAAGATATAAGATGAATGAGAAAAGTAGGCTGAAATATAGTTGAGGCAAAACCTATAGCATGGCAGCTTTGTGAAGTCTACGCAGATCCTAAACACAGCATTACGACGCTGCCAAGTTAAGTTTGTCCCAACAATCGATTATATCACAAGTTTTCCCACATTCTCCCACAAATGCAAGCCGAAGAAAAAAGAAGAAATTTCTTTCTTTCGCATTCAAGAGTTATGTTGCATAGTGCCATGGTTTTTAATCATCTTTTGTTTCATAGTTTTTTATCTCTTTCAATGAACCTCCTTCTCTTTACTGATTAAAAAAGTAAAGACTTGACTAATCAAACGTTACATTATCCCTTCTCCTTATTGTTTTGCTACGTTTCTTCTCTACCAATGTTCCTTACATTAGTTAGATAGCTATCTATGTTCCTTACATTAGTTCATCTCCTTATTTCATTAGCCATTCTCGTTACGTTAAGTAGCGTAAAATCATAATTCATAACGAAAACTATACCTATTGCTTTCAGGCGCAGATCCAGAGATGGGCCCTGGCGGTCATTACCCCCTACTTTAAGCGACAAAATGTTTCCTCAAGCTGGACTTTAGGTCGAATTTTTTGAAATGTAAGTTACTAGACCCCCTATTTTATCCCGAAAATTGCTTTTTAACCTCCTTTCCGATAATGACCCCTCCCCTCCAAAAAAAAAAAAAAAAAAAAAAAAACCGTATCCGATAAGACAAACCATGGTCCTATGGTACTACAATCTACATATCTAGGTTATCGAATCTCGGGAAAAAATGACGGCAAACAACGACATTTTTCTTTTTGAAATCGTCAACTACATAAGATAGGTTTCAAGAACAGTATGCAACTTTTTTTATTCTAGTTAAACTTCAGGGAACCATGTAGAAACAAAATTTACCGTAAAATATGATCAGTTGGTTCTGACATCACTCTTCAGTAACCATTTTTCTTCATACAGTAACAGTTACCTGAAAGTAAAAAAATAGCTTGTTGATAATGCTTTAGGTTTTATCATCAGTAAAGCTTTTTGCTGACTATGAAAGAGTATCTCGTGATTTTTTTTTACACTTTATCAAAAAAAGGCAGGATTTCGTTACTGATCAACCGGGCACTATTTAGTGCACTCACCTTACCCGTATATTGATACTACGGACACTTCGCGGCACCCCTAACTTCTTCCTACGGCATCTCAGGGTGCCGTAGCACCAGTTTGAGAAACTCGGTACTAAGCCCTAAGCCATTTCAGGTAAGATGGGGGATGATCCATGGCGGATGGTTTGTCCGTATCCGCCATTGATTAGTTTCCAAGGAAAACATGATTTGAAGTTCATCAATATAGTTTGCACTCATGAATTGGAGCAAGGGCGCCCCTGAAGAGTAGTTCCAGAAAACAGTTCTTATGGTTTGTTTGTATTTTATTTGCAACAGAGCTTGCTTAAAAACCTAAATAAAGGACCTGAAAGTGAAACTTAAAAATTTGGTCAAAATGGAAGAGTTTCTAATAGAGTACCTTCCTTATGAATGGAGGTAAAGGTAAGATGGATCATCCCCCATCTTACCTTAAATGGCTTAGGGCTTAGTACCGAGTTTCTCAAACTGGTGCTACGGCACCCTGAGATGCCGTCGGAAGAAGTTAGGGGTGCCGCGAAGTGTCCGTAGTATCAATATACGGGTAAGGTGAGTGCACTAAATAGTGCCCGGTTGACCAGTAACGAAATCCTGCCTTTTTTTGATAAAGTGTAAAAAAAAATCACGAGATACTCTTTCATAGTCAGCAAAAAGCTTTACTGATGATAAAACCTAAAGCATTATCAACAAGCTATTTTTTTACTTTCAGGTAACTGTTACTGTATGAAGAAAAATGGTTGCTGAAGAGTGATGTCAGCACCAACTGATCATATTTTACGGTAAATTTTGTTTCTACATGGTTCCCTGAAGTTTAACTAGAATAAAAAAAGTTGCATACTGTCCTTGAAACCTAACTTATGTAGTTGACGATTTCAAAAAGAAAAATTTCGTTGTGCGCCGTCATTTTTCTTCCCGAGATTCGATAACCTAGATATGCAGATTGTAGTACTATAGGACCATGGTTTGCCTTATTAACAATTGTCCTTGTATAACACTGGAGTATTTGGGAGGAGGATATGATCCTGTGCTGCATATGCTGCACGAACTGTACGCCGGTGTTGGAACCTCCCCAGCCCCCCCCCCCCCGAAAATAACGACTTATTAGTTTATATAATAGAGATGAACTAGGGGGCCGTGTGAAAATTCTAAATCTTTAAAGGGTGCCGCGGGTCGAAAAGTTTGAGAACCCCTGGCATAGTAAAAAGTTCAACAATATTAATGCAGAAGAATTCTGACAAACAGAATGATAAACCTAACTCTCTGACCTTCTTCCAGTAACCCATTTTTAGCCTACTTTCCCAGTAAAAGCCAGAAAAAGAAGAAAAAAGCATGAAAGAAGGCTCAATGCATCTTAAAAATATCGCGAAAAACAAAAAATGTCAAAAATAATTAAAATAATTAAATAAATATTGAAAAATTAAAAATTGGTCTCGATATAATACTCGAAGTCATTTACGTTTCTACATAAAGATATGTGCAGACGATTTTTTTTTTTTTTTTTTTTGACAATGAAAATTATTTTTTTAAGTTGACATTTTATTGTTATTTATTTATTATTTTTTGTTTTGTTTTGGTAAGTAAATTAATTCATTTAAAAAATGTTTTTGGCAACAGGGGAAAAAGACGATTTTTTTTTATATGATGTATTTATTTTAATGAGCTTATTAATTTTAAATATTATTTTTTCGTTTTGAAAGCTGTTAAAGATTTTTTTTAATGGAAAAAAGTGTATTAGCTGCTTTGTTTAAAAGTTGCTGCCATTTTATTTGTTCTTTTTTTACGCATCTAATTTTTTTAGATGAGTGAAGAATATTTTATTCCTAGAAATCAGCTTAAAGTATTTTAAAAATATGTTTGAAAAAATTTCCGATTTTAGCTATTTTTGAGAATATTGATCAGGTACTAGAAAGTAGTATGGGTATACGGGAAAGTAGGTTCGTCTAGTTCTAGACAGAACTTCTTGTTATGACTATCAAAATCTGTGTATCTCGAAACCGTCTTATCTCGAACTTTTCTTCTCTTCCGTGAAATTGCAGACATACAGGTTTGATCATACATGCATTACATATGATAGACAACAAGTTCTTTTTTTTCTTCTATAAACCGTTCCATCAGGTTGACACAAAGGATATTCATTAGATTAGGAGAAATTCGGACGATGAAAAAGATTCTCAACATCTCTGGTTTTCCTTTTGAGAAAGCACCCGAGATTCTGCTCACGTTTGGTGTCTCTTCAGCCCACTCTCGACTCACAAACGGATTTAATTCTGGAAATGGGTCAATGCCTCGGACGACCACACCACAGGTTTTACTTTTTTGGTGACATTGATTTCCAGGGGAAAAAAAAAAGTCACGGTGAAATTGTTTGTCAGAACATTTGGGACGACTAGGAATTTCTTAAAAGGTCCTGTTGTGAATATGTTTTGGCTATAAGAGTTCTTCGTTGGATTTGGAACGCTTCTCTAAAATAATATTTTTGGAACTTTTGTTACTGTGGTCACTTCTGACCTCATGTCCCTTGCTGCGCTTATAGATTTTCTAAGAAGAAATGAGGCTTGAAAACAAGTACATTGATTGATATTCACATTGGTGTATCTATACTACGTTCAAAAGAAATATAACAGACTAGATCAGTGGTTCCCAACCTTTTTAGTTGTGCGGTCCACCAGTTTTGTAGAAAACACCGTTGAGGCCCACTAACTACTGTATATATTACTAGTAGTACCCGCACGGCTTTACCCGTAATAGAAAAATTCAAAGGTCTTTCGGTTCGCCTGTATATTTACAAATAATGTATAGTGAATTTTCTTGCCAATTGGCTTGTACCCATGTTACAGTTCCACGTTATGATAATTTCGTATCTCGCCAATTGGCTTGTGTCCATGTTACGGTTCCACGTTATGATAATTTCGTAATTTACTCGTCCATCTTATGATAATTTTGTTCTTAAAATTGGAATAGAAAAAGAACCACATCGAATTTTCGAAAATCGCTTCGAGGTGCACACCCCCATGCTACAAACCTATTTTGTGCCAAATTTCATGAAAATCAGCCGAACGGTCTAGGCGCTATGCGCGGCACAGAGATCCAGACATCCAGACACCCTCCGGACATCCAGACAGAGAGACTTTCAGCTTTATTATTGGTAAAGATTTGCACAGCCAAAATTTACTTTATTGGGCGGGGGTGGAGGGGGCCTGCTCATATAACTGTACTGAAGAATTAAGTCATCAAGGTTAAAGCTGCATTAGATTTTTGACGCTGTTTTTCTTCTGCGAGGGAGATGATATCTAGATTACTACTGGATAGTTTTAGCCTCTAATAACTCGCAACATTCGATGCATTTCTACATTATCAATTAAAAAAACTGCAATGAAAAGTTTCATTCAAATAGGTAGGTTATCGAAAAGAAGAAAAGCCCCTCAAGTGTCTCAATTCATTGGTTTAGTCATGCCTGTTCAACAAAGGAGGAGCATTTTTAACTTGAAGCTTGAAGCTAATACATACTGGTTTCTTTGGCAATTTTCTTTAAAGGAGTTTCTGATTCATTAGATTTCATTTTTAACTATAGGGGAAGGTTCCAAAGAAATAAGAAAATTCTTAAAGTTCCTTATTGGCTGTGAACCAGGGCTCTTGAGTGAGAGTGACGGTGCACCTAATTAGTGAATTCTTCCAGAAAAAACGAAAATTAAGACTCTAAGATTTATTTTAATTGATGTTTCATATTCTCGACCATTGTCCAAGGTCCAATAACACGCTGTTCGCGGCCCATGGGTTAGGAACCGCTGGACTAGATGTAAATAGCGAAATGCATTATTTGGCGACGTCAATCATGTGCTTGGCTTGGACAAGAGCAAATTGGCGCCAAGCAGATGGAGGATGCGAAAACTATTGGTTTATTTTTTCTTTATTCTAGAGATAATCCTCAAAAGTGACCCATGGTGGCGAATTTTTTGGCCACCTGTTTGTTTACTTTTGGTCTATCTTTTCTGTGAAAAGAGTGGAGAAAATTTCTGAGAAGGATTTTGTATTGCAAATCACTAGTTGATTGATATATTCGTTGTTGGGGCTGAAGACTTTCGTAGAACAAATGATCTTGTAAGCTCAGATTGATATATTTCCATTACCATGACTATGGAACCTTTTTGGGGGTTTTTTAATAGAAAGAATAAGGGAATGAGGGTTGTTACTTACTAATAAGACCGATATGCAGATTGCTGCGCATGGAAGTTTTCTGAAAAGAAATGTTTAATGGAAATTATTAGTAGATTCATGGGTTATGTTCATGTATTATTTTTTGAGCAATCACGATTGCTTATGCATGTTCTTACAGAAAAAAATACTTTTAAAACATTGGAAATGACCCCATTACGATAATCAAAATAACGTCTCTCGAGATTTCGATACGACGATATCTCCCATTTTAGTAATCATTGCGTTGAGTCATTTAAGCAGGGCTGTATTTGAGGGGTAGGTTTTTAGGTTTCAAGTTCCAACGATATTTTTCAAAACAATTCCCTTAAAAAATGTTTTTTTTTTCACTGTAAAAAATGTTATGTCGATTAAATTTTTTTTCTTTAATTAATTTTTTAAATGAAATTTAATCTTTCTGGAATAATTGTACGAATTCGGTGCTTTATCTGCAGTGTTTATTCCCATTGTAGTTATTGCGAACATCATTTCTTTGCAGAACAATACAGCGTCTTCAATTTTTGAATGCTGCTACAAACAGAGAGCCACAGAGAGCCAAGGCGGGCCTCTTGTGAGTTATATCTCCAGACCCGTCCCGCCCTCCCCCCCCCCCCGAAAAAAAACGAAAGAAAGAAAAAAAAGAAAAGGAAAAGAAAAAAAGGGACGGGGGGAAAGAAAAAAAATCATTGCTTACTGGAAAACAATTAACTCTATTTTAATGCCACAACAGTAAATACCAAAAAAATAAATTTCCCCCTTTTTTCGTTTTTAATTCTTTTCTTTGTTTCTTTTTTTTTCCTTTTTTTTGCTTCAGTGTCCCCCCCCCCTCCAGGCCCGGGCCCCTAGTTTCATACTAGGCTGACATGGAATTTCGTCGGGCCTGTACAAACCTACCAAAGCTCTTTAAATTTAACAGTGCCAAACTTTATTAATTGGATTAGTATGAGTGCTATGAATTCCTGAGTTATGGATCAAACCTCTCTTCCTCCTCTCTACATCCCTGACCTATTACGCGCGGGCGTAAATGGATCTCTTCTCCCTACTCGATGGATTATCCATGACCAAATTGAATCGCAATGACTACTACAATCGCGTGTGCACGACAAAACACGCCATTTGCACACACTAACTAACCGTCCGGGGGAAAAAAAGAAAGACAACTCTCGGAAATCACGCGCGACACCGAAAGAGTCCCTTTTTCTTCGTCCGCCAAATTCTAAGGGGAGCTGACTTATCCGACATTTTGGTTCCAAATTTGTGCGCCCGATAACATCAGTATGTGTACAGAAACCAAGTTGCAGAAAACTGGTTGCTAAGCTGTAGATGCATTCGTTGAAAAATTTCGATTATTTTCTTGTCTTAATGGAGAAGATATACTTAATTTAAATTTAAAACTAAGTGAAGTGTGAAAAAGGAATCCATCACAGGCAACATCTGCTGATAAACTTATTTAATTTGAGAAAAAAAATGTTCCTTCGCAATTGAGGCAGTGAGAAGAAAATGGATGTAAGTGGACATTTTCAAGTTTTGAGTGAAACGACTATAAAAAATAGCGTCCTAGGTAGGCTTTCATTGATTTTTTTTTCTTTCTAAATCATGCTGTACAGCAGCACCTACCAGGGAGGCCGTGGTGGCTTGATCGGTAAGGCGTCGGACTTGTGACCGGAGAGTCCCGGGTTCGATCCTCGCTGGTCGAAGATCCTCCGTCTTCATTAATGGTGACTGGGCGACGTTAAATATGCTCGTTGTCACAAAGTCCTCCAAGGGAAACGATACCTCTGGGGATGCTGGACCAGGGATTGCTCGGTTTCTGGTCTGGATCAAAAAATCAAAGCTGTCTTCAGGGTCCCATCCAACTGCTTAAGCCACAAATAGTGGTAGGTACGCGGGACTCTGGAATGAAAAGTGAAAAGCACCTACCAGGGTTACTAGTACCATTTCTTGCCCCAAGACAGAGGAGGGCTTCACCTACCATTTGTGCTCGTTATCTCCAAGTTTTTAATTTTGCCACTTGCATCCCTTTGCTTCTCACTGTTTCAATTGACTTAAAGGGACGTTATGCTCAACTTATCATCCATTATTTTACAGCATTTCAAACGGCGACTATAATAATGTAATTCTAAATACAGTAGAACCTCCATTAAGGGACACCTCTGAATAAGGGACACCTCTATTTAAGGGACATTTTTTCTGGTCCCAGTCCCTTTTAATAGGGACTTCTATGTATTTACCTCTAATTAAGGGACACTCTGTTTAAGGGACAGTCACATAGCCCAAAAAATGCAAAAATTAATGTATAAGCGCATAAGAAATAATGAATTTAGTGGAATTAAAGATACTATTCCTCTAAAAATTATTTGAGGTAAGTTTGACATACACATATGTGAAGGAAACCAGTAATGTATTGTATAAAAATTGTATAAAAACTTGCTGAAATTAACACGCATGATTTGTCTTCTCAACAACTTATTCAAGTAGATTCAAAGCCGATGCAGAGTACACAGCAAATAATTAGCTCTGTATATAATACTTAAAATTAGAACATTAATTGTAATTCACGTAGTATTACATTGTAAATTACATGACGTAAAGCAAATATATGTAATGAATTACTTCAAAATTATTTCTGTATGCTACTAGACTTTGTCATTACAAAATTTTTGATTAAATTTTTATTAATAAAATAATATAAATTTATAAATTTGAATGATTGTGAATTTTATTTAGCATATATGAAACATTTTCAGTATTTAATCATAAGTGTTAATAGTTAATGTTTATTGCGATATTATACTACTTAGTACACGGCATGCATCAATTCATCCACCTCTGAATAAAGGACCTCTCTATTTAAGGGACAAAATGTCTGGTCCCCTTAGTGTCCCTTATTGAGAGGTTCTACTGTACTTGAAACAAGGCTGGTTCCAAAGCTGTGTTGGAACCAAGATGTCGGACAGGTCGGCCTGTCCTCTAAAGGGGTTCTACCGCATCCTGCTCTCGTTGTATGCAGATGATGACGTACATCAAAAGCAGCCGTCCGAGAACCCCCCGCGGATTGTTGCGTGCGAACGCAGCGAATGTTTCGACCCGGCGAAGTGTTTTCAATGTCAGGGTCATGTTTTGGCGACGCATTTGGGGCATGAGGATGGCCTATTTTGGCGGGCTCCCTCTTGCCCTCGAAATTCCGCCGACGGAACGTAACCCAGAAAGTGGTGCATCATTTGTTTACCGAAGATTCTTGTTGCCGTGAATGCGTGATTCGGTAATGAATTCACTTCGTTTCACGACAAACGTGGATAAATTTATCGTTCTCCGAGGAGAAAAGGAAAGCAGCGGGTCGTGGTCATGGAACAATCATCTTAATAAGCAGCCCCACGACTGGAATAGGAAAAAAACGTCTGTTCATGAAACGAAGAAATGCAATAACTCTTCCAGTAAATTCATATTTTTCCGAAACTTGGCGTACGAACACATTCTATAATCTCTAATTATCTTGCAGTGGTTGACAAGGGCGGATTCAGGGGAGAGTCAAAGGGTCAGCTGATCCCCCCGTGAGAAGAATTTCATTATGATTATTATTAAACTTCAATTCTTTAGATCTGAAAAAATAGTACATGGCATCAATGTCAAACATTTTTTAAATTTATTTATTTATTTATTTATTTATTTTTTGAGCAATCACGATTGCTTATTGTTCTCATTTGACCGTCTTTGGTGTTTCAACCCCTTTTCCTTTTTCAACTCCCACCGTCGCCTGCAGGAGCGACTGCGTCCCCCGGTAGCTGCGTCTAGTCGGTGGCGTCCATGTCCTACACACATGCACGCTCATACACATACGCACTCACACACATACACACACGCGCCTTTACACACATACACACTCGCCAACGTGCATATACACAGATCTACGCACACGCAAAAGCCTACACATACACAACTGTACACACGTAACCGCCCAAGAGGAGAGATAGGCTTGGAGGGACAGGAGCCGTGTCTAGAAACAAGTGAGTAGGGTAGTAACCAATGAGTAGGGTCCTGTCGCAACTCGTGATTGTGAAAAACATAATTTGAATTCAAAATTTCAGAATTCAAATTAATTTTTCCTTTTTTTTTTAATTTTTTTGCTCGGTTCTGTAAGGTAGTTCTTTTTAGCGCGTCATAATTCAAAGAATGGATTGGGTTTGTTTACTGGGGTATTGCTATTTTGATTTATTTCTTCATTTTCAAAAGCACAAATTTCTCTAATGAGCTTAACTTTTTTTCCAGTTCTCCTCCCCCTCAAACCACGTGTAGTGCGTGTCATGTGTGCTTTTTCCTACTATTTATAGATGTAATCTCATATAACCAAAGCTTACGGTAACATGACCAGCATATCTGCCGAAGGAAATGTGACTTTTGATGAAAATTTGAGGGAATATGATCCATGGCTCAGGCTGCGGCATTGAAAATTTAGGGGGAGGGGAGGTAATTTGAATGGGTTTTGACTTGGGAGGGGGGGGGGTACTCCGTAGCATATGAGGCGGTACGCTCTCGTGCATGGAATGATGGGCAACCCTGCTTAACTGCTACTTTTTTTACGTAGGAATAATAACGATATCCATTGAAACTTGACCCCCCTTACAAAAATTTCTGGATCCGCCCCTGGTGGTCGAAAAAATCATTACCAGTCAATTGTTCAAACTTCAAATGTCATATAAAGCAGTGAGAAGCAAGGGAATATAAATGGACATTTTCAAGTTTTGAGCAAAATGCGTTTAAAGATAACGTCCTAGATAGGCTTCCATTATTTTTTTTCTTATAAATCATTCTGTACAGCTGCACCTACCACGGCTACTAACAGTGGCGGCGCTAGGCGTCGGCGACGTCGGCGACTGCCGACGGCCTCGCGCAGATAGGGCCTCGCAAAATTCTCAGAAGTAAATTCTCAAAAGTTTTAAGAAATTTCCATGTTTTCAATTGAAGCTCTTATTAAATGCAACAGACACAAAAGTAATCAAAATAGTGCGTGCAGCGGAGACTGCACAGAGCCAGCTTTAGCAAATGCGGGGCCCGATTCTGTAGGAATCTGAATTTAAAATATTCACTAGCTACAGCTTATTGATCAGCTAACTCTATTCCCCCACCCCCACCCCGTTCTATTTATTTTCTTTTTCTCTTGTTGAAAAATTAGAAAATATTCAAAATGCTGCTCCTCCGAACACACACCCCTCCATACATGCGCGCACCGATAGCATTATGGAGCATCTGAAATTTCGTTTCGAGATCTTACATTTCGCGATATTTCCAGCTTAAAGCTAAAGCCCCCAAATACTAAACAACATCGAAAATCGCTTAAAATTGTGTTTTTGTAGCTTGAATTTCAAAAATTACCGAACCTAATATTACAAAATATGGCCTTAGAATCGCATTTTTAAGGCTTGAATATCATAAAATATTCATGCAAGGGTCCCCATACTGCCTTTCTTTTATATCATTAGCAATTAGGTTTTTCAAACTACATCAACAAAAAGTTTAGGTGGACTGGCTCCTGAATATAAAATATTGCTAAAGTTTTTAGAAGCATAATTTTCAAAATTTTTCGAGGGAAGAGCTCCCTCCCTTTCCGTAAAATCATCAAAGTTTGTCTAAAATTCTGTTTTTGAAACTTCGATTTCGAGAATTTGCAGGGGATTGATTTTGACCTATTTTTTTTAAACAAAAGAATCGATCTGGGACACTCTCTGACCCTTTAAGTCAATAAAAGTGGCCTATAATATTTAAGGCTTCAATTTCTAGAAATTTCCACCGAGACCTCTGTAAATTTTTTCCCCTAACATCAGCAAAGAAAGCCTAAAATGGCGTTTTTAAACTAAAAATTTTAAAATTTTTCCGGGGGAGGACCCCCGGACCCACCTTTCTATCAGGCAAGGCCGTATCCAGAAATTTTTTTCGGGAGGGGCCCGGATTAGCACATTGCCCTAACACACACACACACACATATAGTATATATAGACACAGCAAACGCATAAAAATGTTAACATAGAAGACTTTTTGTCTCGATTTTTAATGATTCCACTTTTTGGACTGTTGTTATTTTAATTTCTTATTATTTTTCTTATTCACCTTGTAGTGGTAAGGATAACAGGAGAGTGTCCCTTTAAGTCGGATGTAGAACATCCATAATTTCAGGGGGTCGGGGGTTTTGCAAATCAAGATCAAACAAAATAAAAACTGCTTGCTCGACTAATCATGGAACTTAATGGACAGAGAGAAGAAAAGAGAAGCACTTCGTCATCTGCTCATATCGGCTTTTAGTGAAGTTTGTTTTTGATCACTCCCCCTACCCCATTTTTTTTTCATTGAATGCCCTACAGTATGAAAATTGTACAAAACAGTTTAAAAGAAATGGTGTAGACATTCAGAAAATAAGAACGGAAGAGTAATATTCTGGCCATTTGGACTATTCATACTTTATTTTCTTGATGAGATACAAAATTGAAGAACTTTTCAAGGAATTTCAAAAACTTAAATTATTTTCAAAGACTCTCGAACAGTTGAAATTATTTGAAGCTCTTTATTTACACTTTTCATAAGTTGATTGCAGTCTTACAAAATGATTATAACTTTGTAAGACATACCCATTTTAAGTTAAAAATAAATGCAACAAAATATTTCTCGAAACAGACTTTTTTTTTCAATCACAAGTAGTGCAGAAAATGAAAGAGAGTAGAGTAAGTGTTATTTTTTTTCTCATATTAAAGATATTAACAGTATGCAGTAGAAGTAAGAAAAAAAAAACAAGCAATAACAAAAGAACTTCCATGATACTGAATTCGGCATTAAATAAATGCAAGACAAGAAACATATCAGTCACAAAAATGATCTTGAAAGTTATGCTATAAAAACGCGAGAATCGTGATTTTTGCATTTTTTACTCAGGATGTATCAAGGAGCCCGATTTGTCACATCTTGGTAACAAGATACTCGCCTAATCGGAAACTAGGGGCCCAGCCTTTGGGGAGTCCTCGGCTCGAAATCAGTACAGTGTAAGTTTTATAAGAGTTTTAGGGGGAGGAGGGCAGTGTCGTGCACAGAGGGGAGAAGGGACTCCTGTTGGCCAGGGCTCGAGCTTAAATGGGGCCCAATATTTTTAAACCTAGGGTTGAAAATATGGGTAAGCAATATGGAGGGGGCCCAAAAAAAGCATTTGTGACAGCCCCAAAATTTCTGTGCACACCCCTGGAGGAGGAAGTGCACAGAAGTCAGTTTGGTAGACTTGAAAAATCTACCGAACTGACAAAGGGCCTACCTTAACCCTGGACTGCCTTGAATTGAATTGGGAAAGAAAGCAGGAAGTCCTAATTAAAGGTCTAAATTTCAAGTGTGCCTTGCAGCTAATGAGAACTAGAACTGCTTTTTCTGTATTTCTTCAAGATATTATAAATTTTGAATAGTAGCAAATTAAGAATTAAAAAAAAACTTAGTTATTTTCCTTTTCTGACGTTAGGAATTTAAAAAAAAAAAAAAAAACTCCTGTTTTACGGTGAAAAACATTTTGGGTTTCGGGGGGGGGGGCCGTCAGGCCCCCCCCCCCTCTGGATACGGCCCTGCTATCAGGTCATTTTTCCTCTTTCAATGTTCCGCCCCCTCCCCCCACCACCAAGAAAAAACTTTTTGATTGCGCTACTAGTCACGAAACGTTTTTGTCCTAGCAATTAAGTGAATTGGAAACTATAAGTGCTAATAGTTAGTACAAAAATTAATTCCGTGAATTCAATGATTTGTCTAAAAATATTTTATGATTAAAAGGGCCTCGCAAAACTGCATCGCCGACGTCTACTTTTGCTCTCGCGCCGCCACTGGCTACTAACACTCTTTGTACATGAACGCAAGTGTGCAACAAAATTGTGTTAACCAGCAGTGAAGAAATCCCTCCCCCTCCCAAGGAGTTTTTTGCACGAAAAGAAAAGAAAAGAAAGGAAGGAAGAAAAAAATATATTTTGAATTTTGTCATCTTGAATTCAAATTATGTTTTGAATCACAAGTATGTGTGTGTTTGTGTGTGGGGGTATGTGTGTTTGTGTGTAGGGGTATTTGTGTGTGTGTGTGTGTGTAGGCATGAATGTGTGGGTAGTTGCGTGTATGTATGTGTGTGTGTGTGTATGTGTAAGTGTCTGTATGTATGTGTTTGTGTATGTGTTTGTGTGTGCGTGTGTGTGTGTGTAGTTATGTATGTTTGCGCGTGTGTGTAGCATATGGATGCAACCTGGAGACGGTTTTCGCTAGAGGAGCAGCATCGTGAGGAACCGGTCGACGGTGATGGTGCGGATGTTGGTGGGAGGTGGGGGGAAATAAAATCATAGGACATCAAAACAGTCCAATGAAAGCAATAAGCAATCGCGATTGCTTAGTAAAGAGATATAAGAGAAGATGTGAAGGAAATAGATAACATCACCAGCCAGCGCAGCGTCTCTTGCCGGACCGCGGGTCAAAAAAGGTTGAGAAACAGTGGACTAGAGTATGATACTGGTTGAGGGAATCGATGCATTTGAAAATTTATTTATTATTATTATTATTTTTTTTTTTTAGAATTTAATTTCCACACTTTTTTTCAAATTTAAAATATGTGTCTGTTTAAAAAAAAAATCTCTTGAAACATTGATAGTTGGCATTTGCTGAAATATGTCTCACAATTTGAGAGAATGAATTTGTTTTCGTTTGCATTACAAGTAATAATTTGATATTTTTATGGAAAACAGTTTCCACAAAATTTACGGTTTTGAGTAACGGTTGACGTATTCATAAAACATCATCATCATCATCATAGTTGGCTCGACAGCCCAGGGTGGGCCAAGGCCTTCCTTTGGAGAATCTTCCAAGACGTCCTACTTTTTGCCTGGGTTTTCCAATTTTTAACTTTGAGAATATCGAAGTCAGATTCAACAGAATCCAACCATCTCATTTTTGGTCGTCCCCTTCCTCGAATTGTCACAGGTTTTGCAGCAAAAACTTTTTTTACTGGGTTTTCTTCGTTCATTCGAGAGACATGGGCCGCCCAGTTCATTCTCCTAATTTTTATGCTTTTTATTATGTCAGGTTCTCTAAACAATCTGTAAATTTCAAAATTGAATCGTCGTCTCCAGACACCGTTCTCATTGATGCCTCCAAAAATGCTTCTCAAAACCTTTCTCTCAAAATTAATATCTTGTGCTCTCCAGATTTAGTCAAAGGCCATGTATCAGAAGCATAACTTAGAACTGGCCTAATAAAAGTCTTATAAACCAAGATATTTGTTTTTATTCATAAAACATACTTACAGAAAAAACTTCAATCATATTATTATGTTAATTGAGGATGGGGAAGATTCGGATATACGGAAAATCGGATTAACATATATATAGTTCAGAAATTAAGAAAAAATATTAATAGAAAAAACTACAATCCATATTATTAAAATCTGTTCGCGTCCGTCTGTCTGTCTGTCCATCTGAATATGAGATTCACTCAAAGATTGCTGACAACTTCTCGAGAATCGCTGTGAAGCGAGAGTCGAACGAGATACTAATCAATTAGAAATTTTCCAAAGAAAACAATAAGAGCAACCTCGTAATTGTATGACTTTAATTAGCGGATGTATTAATTAAAACGCTAATTAACATTACGTTATTCAGGAATTTTTATTTCTTTTCGGTTTTCATTTTGCATATGGATGTGCAAATAAATTCTAATAATTGTTTTAAAAGAGGTTTTTTTTGGCTGCTGTGCAAATCTTAAAACAACGTTTTTCATCTAGAATTTTATTTTAAATTAGTTTAAAATCGTTTGCTCTATTCGGACATAACCTTTATTTTATCGTCTGTCCTTTTTTTATTTTTTGCAGCAAACGTTCTTAATTCTTTTGAGCATATGATAGTTGTTTCTTTAGTTATTTTTATTTATTGTAGTGTAAGTTTATCATTACCAGCCTCATATTTTGGTAAACTTAGGCTGGGCGACTAATTATGTTTATTTTATTTATTTATTTATTTATTTTATTTATTTATTTATTTTTTTTTTTTTTGACTGTTTCCTTTCACTTGGGTGAATTTTTGAATTTTAATAACTTTCTTTTTCCTTCCTGTTTTTACTTTTAAAATACTTTTTGTATCGTTAAATGAACACGTTAAATTAAGATTGTTTGTATTTTATTGAGTGAAACAGAGTTGAGCAAAAAAGATTGTTTTTAAGGATTGTAACTAAAGCTTAATTGAAAACTGATGACTTGGTATTAAATTAATACTTATTGGTATTTATTAAGTCTTGGTGCTTTAGTTTCACATAATCAACCAAACAGAGTGTGTCATTTTATGCAAAAAGCTGATTGTAATTGTACATAAATATTTCAGATATAGTCTACCAGATGTAATTCAGTGTAACGTGAGCCCAGATTATAGTTGATAATGCAAATATTTTCATCTTTTGTGCTAATTGAAAATACTCATAACTTGTATCATTGATAACTATGATTAACCTTAATGAGATTTTTGCCAAAAATATGCTCTACTGGTGTTTTGCAAACCTTGCATTGCGCGTATTTATTTATTCCTTAACGCTTTAGAAACTGATGTCAGAGTAATACAAAAACAGCAACTGGACATCTCTTTCATTTTTTAGGTAGCCCGTGCAACGCCGGGCACGCTGTTAGTTAATATGTATTAAATATGGCGAATATAAGAAACAGTAGTGCATTGAAAACACAGTAAAGGAAACAACAAATTGGGGGGCATCGTGAAGACTTCATTGCAACGATCCTGGATTTCTGATTTAACTTTGTCTCTATCAGTTTTGAGCAATCACGAATTGCTTATTATACTCATTTGACCGAAGCTGATGTTGCTCTGATTTTTCAGATTACCATGGACAACGGTTGTTTTTATTATTTATTAGAAAGCAAAATTTTCGTCGTCTTAGTTACAAATCGTCTGCGGTTTGGGTTTATTCATGCTTTTTTCAAGGCTTAACTCAAGCAAACTTTACATTTAAAAAAAAAAATAGATTTTTTTTGTGTAAAACTAAGTTTCTCAGGAAAAAAACACTTAAACAGATGACATTAAAATTAAACAACAAAAATTCATCAAAATACGAAATTTATTTATTACTAATTCCCGTCATTTTAGATTGATCTTTATCTTTACTAATAATAAGACTGAAAGTCACTCTGTCTGTCAGGATCTGTGTGACGCGCATAGCGCCTAGACCGTTCGGCCGGTTTTCATAAAATTCGGCACAAAATTTGTAGCATGGGGGTGTGCACCTCGGAGCCATTTTTTTGAAAAATCGCTATTGTTCTTTTTCTATTTCAATTTTATGAATATTTTCCGGAGCAAAATTATCATAAGATGGACGAGTAAATTACGAAATTATTATGACGTGGAACCGTAACATGGGAGAGCGACGGAACATAGCCAATTGGCGAGAAATTCATGATCCATTATTTGTAAATATACAGACGAACCAAAAGACCTTTTAATTTTCTACTACCGGCAAAGCCGTGCGGGTGCCACTAGTAAGAAATAAAAAATATATTCCGTTATACTCTGTAAATAGGTGCAAATTTCTTGGCCACCATTTCCATCCATTCCATTTGTAGAAACAAAAAACCCGAGTAGGATCCTATCGCAGTTCGTGATTGCGAAAAACATTATTTGAATTCAAGACGTCAAAATTCAAATGAATGCTAGATGTTTCTCTCCCCCCCCCCTCTCTTTTCAAAGTTTTAATTTAGATTTTTTTCCCCCAAAATTCTGATGATTAGTAATTTAGTTCACTTATGTCCGGACAATCGTTTTATTGTGACAAGGCAAAAAACATCCATTATTGTTCGAGTTGGAAAATGATTTAAAATTTATTTGTCAACTAGCGGTACCCACATGGCTTTGCCCGTAGTGGAAAATTAAAAGGTCATTTGGTTCGCCTGTATATTTACAAATAATGGATGATGAATATCTCGCCAATCAGCTATGATCATTTGCTCGCCCTTGTTATGGTAAATTTCTCGTCCACGTTATGATCATTTACTCGTCCACGTTATGATAATTTACTCGTCCATGCTATGATAATTCGCTCGGTAAAATGTTCTTAAAATTGAAACAGAAAGAGAACTAAATCGAATTTTCGAAAAATCGCTTCGAGGTGCTCACTCCTATGCTACTAACTCATTTTATGCCAAATTTCATGAAAATCGGCTGAACGGTCTAGGCGCTATGAGCGTAATTGACATCCAGATACCCAGAGATCCAGACATACAGACTTTCAGCTTTATTATTAGTAAAGATGAACTTTTTGTTTCAATGTGGAATTTTTTTCTGGGTTCTTAATATGTTTTTTGAGATAAGGTTATTTGACAGCTAACTCTCGGCTCGGAACCAACCTTGATACACTTGTTACACCTTGAGAAACCTATAAATACCTTCTATTTACAAAAAACGATGCAATAAATTCCGTATTTTATAAACAAGATTCGAATTCAACAACAACTATTCAAAGCACTCCCTATTTGGCGAAGCTAACCCTTTCGGTGCAACTTCCGCTTCGATGTTGCACTCTGAGAGCAATGAACTGGTTCTATGTTCCTCAAGGTGCCGTCGCCAAACGATAGAAGGAGTACGCCACCCATTCGAAGCACCCCCAAAAATGGTAAAAGACCTCGCCCACCAGGAAGCGCGAGGTTTGGAATCTTTCCATGCTGATCGACCTTCTGAGTCAAGGGCACAGATTCGACATTGAACACGGCCTCCAGAAGTTCGATACCAAACCCACGATTGGACTTGATTAGAATGGTCCAGTTTCCTACTAACGATGCAAATATGCTAAAATCTTCCTTTTTGTTTGTTTAATTGTTTTTAAAACCGAAAGAATGGGAGAATTATTCTGATGGAGCTTATTTGTTTTCCATCTTTTCTTAATATGCGTTGCATATTGGTTATTAGAATATTAAATTCGTGGAGTTTAGGTTGACTGGGTTAAGTCGAGTTTCATTAATTTAACAAGGTCGCCATTAGGATATAAGTTTAAGACATACCACGGAGGGCTAGTGCTAGTAGTTCTCGAAGCAGTGGCGGAAGAATTACTTCTTTCTCAGAAAGGGAAGGGGGGGGGATAAAAATTAATCTTTTTCAATGTTTAATGGAATAGTTTTAAAAGCTAGATTTTAATTACAGTCATCACAAAAAGAACTACAGTGGCTCCCAAAAGTGTTCGTACACCTACGCTTTTCAATGAAATAGGCCATTATCCATTGGTTAGAATTAATATTTCGGAATAGGTATTTTATTATAAGATCTATGATCTATATTTAACAAAACTACATGAAAATTTTTAATAAAACATTAAAACATAATTTTTAAAAAATCAAAAACCAAAAATTGCCGGAAATTTTATCTCACAAAAGTCTTCGTACACTTTAAAAAAATGTCAAAAAATTAGTATATAATCTAACTTTTTACAAAGTTATTATTTAGTAGAGCATCATGCAGTATCAACAAGAGCTTTTAAACGTCTGGGAATAGATTTCATTGTCTTTTCTTTCTTTTTTTGCATAATTTCTGAGTAAGTGTTCAACCACAGTTTGAGTCTTACTGTTTCTAATTCTATTTTCGTTTCAAAGCTGTATTTTCGTAATCTAGCCCACAGATATCTCTAAATATGTTACATTAAGTTCAAATCGGGAGATTGAGGGGGTATTTCTAAGCTTAAGGACAATTTTTGAGGCACCAAACGCAAACGTGTGCTTCTTATCGTTATCTCGATAAAAAACAAAGTTGTTTCCGATTACCAAATTTTGGGCTAATAGTTTAAAATTGCTTTTTAAAATATTTAAACGAACAGCATGATTCATTATTTAATCAAAAAATTCCAAATTTCCAAGTCCTGATTCTGTAATGCACCCTCACACTAAAACACCTTCACCGTCCTGATTAACTGATCCAACTAAGTTCTTCAGATTAAATTTCTCATTTTTTCTTCTATTTACAATTATACAACAATTTAACCCAAAATGTTGAATTTATTTTCATCTATAAGTAAGACGTTGTTCCAAAACGTTTTGAGCTTATTTATCATTGATTTTGCGACGGAAAGCGTAAGCTTACTGTTATTCGCACGAACAAGAAAATTTCTGCAGGAAGAGGTCCCATTTAATCCAGCTAATCCGAGAACTTGGCGAATAATTTTAGGTGAAAATTAAACGTAAAATGTTTCATTCAATTCTGCAGAAATGTTTTCAGCACTCAAATGTGTATTTTTCATAATTTTTTTAACTGTAAACCTCCGATCACGCATTGTTAACTTTGCCAGTTGACCTTTTCTTACCGTGTTTTCGATCCGATTTTTGTCTTTAAAAGCATTTTATCAAGCACTTCACTATAGAATGGTATAAATTACCTAATTTAGAGACATTTCAAACCAATTTACCGCTACTGTGAGGAAACAATTCAAATTTCGAATGGTGTTTGTGGTGTTTTTCAAATACCAGTCATTTTAAAGTAATACGCACAATATTAAGGAATAAATAAACAAAAAATTAAAGCCAAATGACTTTTAAGGGTCAACACAATGCAAAAATAATAAAAAATGACATATGATAGTTTTAATCATGAATTTATTCGAAAAAATTTGAGTGTACGATGATTTTTGTGGCGTATTATTTCTCCATCTCTTCATTTTTTGACAAATTTCAAAAATAAAATCTGGCAATATTTTGAAAAAAAACTACTGGGTTTTTTTTCCAGAATGGCATAGGAATGGTGTGAAAAAAAATTGGACTTCATATTCAAATTCAGTTTTACGTTATTTTGGTTTTACTACAAAATTTCAAGGTGTACGAACACTTTTGGGAGCCACTGTATATAAAGAATTTGTTTAATTTTTTTCTCTCGAAGCTATGTGTTCCTGACTTCTCGTTGATCTTAAACCTTTCCTCCTGTTTTACTCCTGTCCCAAAGGTCTATCAGATAGCATTCAATAATTGTTAAAATGCCAAAAACTCTTTTAAAATTTATTATTCAAAATGAAGAAAAATCGTGACATTAGAGTGCAATTTCGTTTATGAGTCCTTCTCCCAGCTGATATTCCGTTTATTCGTCGTTCGAGAAAACAATCGATTTATCCGTCAAGAGTAGCAATTAACGACAAAATATCTACTCAAACCATCGGAGCATTTCACTTTATGAGTAAATTTAACCATAGTTGGGCCAAACCTAACCTGGCAGCACTGTGAAGGCTACGCAGATTTTACTCACCGCATTACGACGCAGGCAGGTTAGGTTTGTATCAACCATAGGTACAATTTAGTAATTTGGGATTTCATTTTTTAACACGCTTTTATTAGCTTCACCTGTATGTATGTATGTATCTTGTAACGGAACCTTGCAACTCAAATTTTGCCCACTTCCTGCCATCGGATTCTTTTGAAATTTAACACGCGACCTCAGACCCGATGACAATGCAATAGTCTATAATCAAATTAATTAACTCTTTTAATTGTTAGTTTCCTCCAATTTTAATCAGTATTTTGGCATGAATCCAACATTGTGAAAAAGGAAAAATTAAAAAAAAAAATACATTAAAAAATGCTCGCAAAAATTATTTAAAAATATCTACAAAAACCTTTAATTTTTCTGCATCAGACAAAATTTCTTCCAATATTCCAAGGTAATTAGAAAATGAAATGTAATTGTTTTTAACTATTTTCATGCCAAAATTTAGGTGAGCCTTCAATTGGAAATTCATTGCTGATCAGATCATTGTTGAACAAAACTTTTATTCAAATGCATCTCAAAATTTCAAAGTAATATATGATTTCCGCAAACATACATCGATGACTCACATCAGCTTCGCATCGGGGTACCCTTGTCTTAACTTTATGATA
Organism: Uloborus diversus; assembly: GCF_026930045.1. NCBI lineage: Eukaryota > Metazoa > Arthropoda > Arachnida > Araneae > Uloboridae > Uloborus > Uloborus diversus. Next base: position 16,543,231 of record NC_072737.1, on the reverse strand, counting down.
TTACGTCGCACTCGTTTTATAAATAATTTCGTCGCCTGATAATTCTCCAACATAAGACTAAAAAACAGAAAAATAAAATAATAGTTTAAAAAACTAAAAAAATCACGCTTTTGTAGCAAAATGAACTAAAAAGTGAAAAATAATCTTTGGATTATAGTAGTTGACTAATCACAAAAAAGCGTGGGGGGGGCTTCTTATCAGTTGTATTGAATTTCTTCCATTTGTTGTCCAAGCAAAAATGTAAATAGACAGCACACCACGCTTTTTTGTATTACATTAAAATTAAGTGACTGGTCAACTACTATCATCCAAAGATTATTTTTCACTTTTTAGTTCATTTTGCTGCGAAAGCGCGTTTTTTTTTTTTTTTTAGTTTTTAAAACTATTATTTTATTTCAGCTGCTTCCCAAGAAAACATGATTAGCTTCTCAATGTGCAAAACTAATAATTTGAAATTACAATTTTTTCTTTACAGTTTCCTGTTGTCCAACACTGAAGCTCGTGTGATATTCTGCCACCCCCATTTTTGTTGAATAAGCGAGACTATTGTTTTTAAGACTTCTTTGCCATGGACATAACGAAAATGCAGATAATTTATCCAAAGTGAGTTACTTATTCATGTTTCACGATTAAAGTAAACATACATTCGATTGAGGGAAAAAAAAGTTTGAAAATGCTTCCTTTGCTGAAACTTATCACCAAAAGGATGATTGCAGCTAAACTTTGTTTGGTCAATCAATTTGCGCGACATTTTTACGTATTATATATTTGCATTTGGGGCCGTGGTAGCCCGATCGGTAGAGTGTCGGATTCGGGGCCGGAGGGTCCTGAGTTCGAACCTCGATGGTCGAAGATCCACCGTCGTCATTAAAGGGGACTGGGCGACGTTAAATATGCTCGTGGTCTCAATGTCCTCCAAGTGAAACGATACCTCTGGGGGTGCTAGCACCAGGTAGCTATTAGCTCCTGATCTAGTTCTAAATTCTCATTAACTGTTCGATCCGGTGATGGTGCTGCCATCTATCGGTATATAAAATAATGGAGGCAAGGCACTTTGTATGCAGTCCTCGACATAAATACAGTTGTAGTCTTTTGACTCGGAATCGGAATATATTTGCATTTTATTCCCAGAATGTTCAACTTTGTTTTCACTTTCAAAATACTGTAAAAGCTCTTTTCTTCGCCAAGCTTCGCCAAGCAGTAATTTTCGCTGGTGTCCCCCCAGTTTCGCCGATACAAAATTTGCTTCTCCTGTTTTTCAGTTTTTTCTTCTGTTTCATTCATACCTTTTTATATATTAACTAGTGGTACCCGCATGGCTTCGCACGTAATAGAAAAATTAAAAGGTCTTTTGGTTCGCCTGTGTATTTACAAATAATGTATGGTGAATTTTCTAGCCAATTGGCTTGTGCCCATGTTACGGTTCCACGTTATGCTAATTTCGTAATTTGCTCGTCCATCTTATGATAGTTTTGTTCTTAAAATTGGAATAGAAAAAGGACCACATTCAACGAATTTTCAAAAAATCGCTTCGAGGTGCACACCCCCATGCTACAAACTAACTTTGCGCCAAATTTCATGACAATCGGCCGAACGATCTAGGCACTATGCGCGTCACAGAGATCCTGACATCCAGACATCCTCCGGACATCCAGACAGAGAGACTTTCAGCTTTATTATTAGTAAGGATAAGGTTGGGGGGAGGGTTAAAAGTCGGCGGAACTGTGGGAAAACCATTTTTGCAAGCTCATCGTTTTCGCGAAAATGTAAAAATCATGAAAGATTATTTCTTCAACTTTCTGATCTGTTCAGATGAAATTCGCGAAATTTTTAGCTCGCAAAATCACAGATATACCTTCCTTTTCGTGAAAATGTAAGGAACCCTTATGAATCATCTTTACTAATGATAAAGCTGAAAGTCTCTCTGTCTGGATGTCCGGAGAATGTCTGGATCTCTGTGATGCGCATAGCGCCTAGACCGTTAGGCCGATTTTCATGAAATTCGGCCCAAAGTTAGTTTGTAGCATGGGGGTATGCACCTCAAAGCGATTTTTTGAAAATTCAATTTTGTTCTTTTTCTATTCCAATTTTAAGAACAAAACTATCATAAGATGGACGAGTAAGTTACGAAATTATCATAACGTGGAACCGCAACCTGGGTACAAGTCAATTGGCGAGAATATTCACTAAACATTATTTGTAAATATGCAGGCGAACCAAAAGACCTTTTAATTTTTCTATTACGGGCAAAGCCGTGCGGGGGGGTACCACTAGTAATATAATAAAGTATCAATCTTCTAAAATATTAAAAATAATAATAATGAAGAGTTGAGCGTGTTGCGGGCGTGACTATGAGGAAACACCCGCAACACGTCCAAATCAATGTTTTTAAGCACAAAAACTATTTTAAAAGGTTGATACTTTATGTTATGTTACACAATGGTTCTTAATATTCAAGTATAACGAAATTAAAAGCCTAAGCTTAAGATTCCGGAAATGGAGAAAAAATATATAAGTAAAAATGTCCCATCCGTACTTGTAGATTGAGCATGTTAGATTTGACCAATTCAATTCCGAAATGAAATAAGTCGAGTCCCGACTTACGCGAGGGATCCGTTCCAAGACGCCTCCCGTAAGTCGAAATTTCGCGTTGTGGAAAAATATACGCATAGAAATTGTTTAGAAGCATGCCAAATTCTTTTAGACACTTAAAAACCCCTCTCAAACTGCTCCAAAGCATTCCTCAACTATACACTACAGTTTCTTGCATAAAGAACTAAACTTATAATCTACTTAAAAAATAAACTGTTTTATTCAACATGAAATACTTTAAGATGCGCAAAATGAATGACCAATCGGAGGGAAAGACATAAAATAAAACACGCTACTTACAGCCAGAAGTAATAATAAAATGATGCACTATAATAGTACTGTATAGTAGATACAGTAATTATATTTAGGAGCTATAAAATGAAGATAGTGATGATTTATGCTTTATGATAAAATCGTTATTCTAAATTAATACATTTTTAAATACGGTTGCTTCGCCTTTTCTTTTGTATCGTTTCAATTTGAAGCAACAGCGCCTCTTCCTGATCTCTGTATTAATCCACAATACAAGAGCAGCTTGCATTTTCAAAATATTTACTTTTGCTGGACTTTGCTGCAAGCTTCAATATAGCGCTACCGTCGACGTTTTGTAGTTGTGCAAATATATCGAGAATCTTAGCCCTTTTTTTTAAATCAGAAACTTTCTCTTTCTTCCTATCTTCACAAATTTTAGATGAAAGTGCCACTAACGTGCCATTATATGTCATCAACTTTAATATTTGGAATGAACAAAATAAATAAATGAAAGATGCTGAGTAATTATTTGATGCACTAACAACGGAATGCGGTTCGGTGTGGAAACTTTCGCTGTCAATAATGCGTAAAGGTATGTAATAACATTCCCGAAATCAATATTTAGTAGCAATAACGAAGCCGATACTTCCTTCTAACAAAAATCGTGTTGTGGATAAAAAAATTCACGTTAGCTCAAAAATTCGTTACTCGTGAAAAATTCGCGTTATAGCCATTTCGCGTAAAGTCGAATCGCATTGTAGCGGGAGTCGACTGTATAGACAGTAGCAAATTGTTCCCCTTCCTTCAGGAGATTGGCTTTTTGTTTTTATTTAGTCTTTGTGTAATTGTTTTTGTTTGCTTTTTGTTTTGTTGCATATGTGTTTTTTTGTTTTTCAAAATTCTTTAACAGTTGATTATTTCGGCCTCTTTTTCAAAATTCAAAACTTCGTTCTTAATACTTCTTGAAAATTTTCTTCTGAGTTCTAGAAGTTTTGTGTCCTTTATAGTTCAAATATTGTTACACTGGGTTTTTGGGTTTTCCCCAACTCTCTTGTACACTCCTGTTTGTGAAAGTTGCAACACCACGAAGGACTTGCGCAAGTTCGGGTAAAATTGCAGGAAATGTAAAGTAGGGCTTGATATGCAAATGATTAGAATTGTAGACCGGTAGCGCATGCGTATGCTGAACAGCGCCCACTGAATGGCGGATCGAACCGAACATAAATAGATGGCTGTAGCGAGGCGTGTATGATTAACGGTGGTTATATGCTAGATTAAACGTTAACTGAATCTTGACTATGCCTCTTCGAAGAAAGAAAGCGAAATTTGAGCCAGCTTCGGAGTTCGAACGAGGTAGAATCGTCGGCCTTCGTGAAGCTGGATTGTCTTATCGTGCAGTAGCCACTCGTGTGCAGCGTAACAGCAGCACAATCATGCCTGTTTGGAAGCAGTAGACGGGCGAGGGTCGGACAGCTCGGAAATCCGAGAGTGGACCCCCGAAATGTGACGTCAGCTCCGATGACAGACACCTGGTGCGTATGACGCTGACGGACCTTCTAGACAATTGGCAGCACAGTGGTCAACAGCTACAGGTGTTTCATTGTCTGCTTCATCAATTCAGAGACGTCTGCTGCCGCGCAAGGATTCCTTTATACAGGATTCCTCTCACGCAAAACCATCGCCGCCTGCGGCTACAATGGGCCAATGTGCATAGCAGTTGGCGTGCTGATTGGCAGGAGGTCGTCTTTTCTGACGAATCCCGCTTCAATTTGTGGCACCATGATGGCCGAATTAGTGTCAGGCGCTATGCCGGTGAACGGCACATTCCGGAGTGCATTAGCGAACGCCACAGTGGACGAACACCCGGAGTTATGGTCTGGGGTGCTATAGCATATCATGGACGATCACAATTGCTACGAATTGTGGGCTATTTGCACAATACCCGATACATAAACCAAGTTTTACAGCCCCAAGCTTCCTGCAAGGATTGCCAGGGGCTATATTCCAGCAGGATAGCGCCCCTCCATATGTCACCAGGACTGTCAAATCCTACCTTGATTCGCAGCACGTACAGCTTTTCCTTGGCCTGCATATTCCCCGGATATGTCACCGATTGAACATGTGTGGGATTTTTCGTTGGGCGGCGTCTCGCCCGTGATCCTCGTCCTGTTGCTTCGACAGACGAACATTGGTTGCGCATACAAACGATATGGAATGCTCTTCCGCAGGCAGATATTCAAACTTCGTTTCACTCCATGCCGAGTCGTGTAGCAGCTCTTATTGCGGCGCGTGGTGGCCACACAAAATACTAATTTCTATCTCTTTTTATTGTTTTGTTTGGTTTGAAAATGTAATCATTTATTTGTACCATTACCATCAAATGTATTAAATTTCATTCAACTATGATGCTTCCTTCATGGTGTTGCAATTTTCACAAACAGGAGTGTATCTTCAAAACTATCGTTTGGCGCAGTATAGTCTTTTTACGCTCTTGCGCCATTAAAATCAATAGAACCAACCCATAGACAGTAGCGTCAGTATCGGGGGGGCGAAGGGGATGATCCACCCCGGGTGGCATCCCCCAAACTTTTTTATGAAAAAGATAAATACTTCCAATTCTGAAATTCCCCCCCCCCCCCCATACGCCTTAAATTATGCTTTATCGATCAAATTTCAACAAAAATAGAGCACAATATTGGTAGGGAGTGGTTTCATATGTGTCTGAGGCAAATTTTGCATAAAATGCGTTCATATCTACTTGTACCTACTATAATACTTATCTTTTAATTTACTACCATGTGAATAAAAATGTGTTTTTAAAAATTGTGTAAATTTTATGTTTGCATAAAACATAAGTTTTTTTGAGCAATCTCGATTGCTTATTGTTCTCACTTGACAGTTTTGAATTCCTATGATTTTATTTCCCCCCCCCCCCTCTGCAGCACTCGGCCGGCCGCCTCACGATGCTGCTCCTCTAGCGAAAACCGTCTCCAGGTTGCGTCACTTACTTGCCTACACTTACACCTACACACACACACACGCGCACGCATACACACACATGCTTACATACAGACACCTACACATACACACACACCACCACATACACACATGCCTACACACACATACACATACCCCTCACACACAAACACACACACTCTCGTGATTGCGAAATACATAATTTGAATTCAAGATGTCAAAGTTCAAAGTAATTTTTACTTTTTTTTTCCTCATGACACGCCAAATTACCACCTCGAGTGACACTCGTCGTAGAAGCACTACCGATATAGAGCTTTATTTTTATGAGCCTAGATGTTCATAAAAAAAAAAACAGGTACTTAACGGTAAAATCACGTATTTTCTCACGTTCTTTTTTCCCAATAAATTCCAGTTCCCATTTTGCAGGGAAATTGTGTTGTTTTCCTGATAAGCTGCAGACGGAATACATATCTATGAATTTAACAAGCATTTCCCTACAGCTCTGACCTCTTAACTCCGAAAAGAGAATATGCAGGTATGTTTACGATGCCCACTGGGTTCTACCGGAATGATTATCTTTCCCGCCGAAACAGGAAGAGTTCATCTGTCATTCCATCCACTCTCACAACCACCTGTAGGGTAGCTGGACAGTCATAAAAAAATATGTTTCCCCCGGCCAGTCATGGTTTCGTTTTTTCCGGGATTTTACTTAACCCCGATATGCCGGGGTTTTATGGGGGAGAGAATTCACGTATCGGATATTATGTGAGTAAATAAAGAAATTAAGAGTCGGGTCAGACTCTGGAAAAAAAGTAAATGAGGGTAAATAATGTGCCACCGATTCGGTTTCCGGTAACTCGGGAAGAGTTTCTGAGTTAAGATGATTTGAAAGTTCCAATTCTTGTCGGTTTTCGTGTCTGGATAGCGAAGTCGTGAAAAAGGAGCTTGGATTTTTTTTCAGTTAAATGCAAAAAAATTTCTATTAACCTAGTTTCTTTTTCAAAAAAAAAAAAAAAAAAAACTTTTTAAAGGTAAACTTAATGAACATCTACCAGAGAAGACTTAATATATCTGTAAATTATCAATTAGAATAAAATTAAGTTTAAAAAAAAAAAAAAAGAATGAACGAAAAACTGAATAATGAGAAAGTAGGTTTTTAAATTATGAAATGTGTGTCTGTAGGTCTGCTTCCAACTCCCCCTCCCCCGAACTCCCCAAATAAAGTTTGAGGTAATGCTTCAATTCAAACATTTTTTTTTAATTCAAAATATCTCGAGTGGACATCCCATTGCTGTGTTTTATAGGAAGGGCTGTAGTCTCGGTTATAAAAAAAAAACTCACACATACATTCGGAGCCAGAAGGTCCCCCATTTGAATTGGAAAGTTGGTTTACCAATTTGGTGGTGCCGGTACACTGAAGACCAAGCAGTCTTTTGGATCCAGATCAGAAGTCGAGCAAACCTTTGATCCAGTACCTCCAGAGGTATTGATTTGGAATGAGAACTTTGAGACTTCGTGGCCACGACAGATTTAACGTGCACCATTTACCATTAGCGGACATGGAAGGTGTTTGACCGGGTGGTACAAATCCACTTATTAACATTTTAAAAAGTAAAAGTATTTTACAACAAACCAAATAACAAGCACTGTATGCACAAATTAAACTGGTGATGTTAATCGGTTTTGCCCAGGTTGCATTTGCTTGCGTCTCTGCTTTCAGTCAAGCAATATACAGTCAGACCTCCTTATATCGAAGTAGCAAATTGCTGGAAAAAAAATCGGTATATAGAAATTTCGTTATATGGAAACGATCTTATTTTATCATAAAAGTATCCTACATTAAAATAAAAGCTAATTTTCGTGTATGAAACCCAATTTATAATTTATACGAATATCGGATTAAATGAAAGTTAATGATTGAAAAATTAACAGAAATTACATTTTTACGCCAACCATACATCTTCATATTCTTCGGCAATTCAACTTGATCGCAACATTTGGGGATTTTCGTTTTAACAATGTGATTGAGAGAAAAGTAAAAAATCAATCTACTTAACTTGAATGACTTTTACTGAAGCTAAGAAGACTAGAAATGATAATCGACAAACAAAAGGGATAATTTGAAACTGAATTTACAGGTTTACCGGTTACAGTTAAGATTTGAAATAAACTTGAGGGAATTTAAGAACTTCAGAACGGAACAACGATTTAACTACACATACCCTTCATCCCCAGATTTCTTATGAGTGCCGTTGCAACTTTTAGTGAACGTAATTTTCTCTTCTAACCTTCCTTTTTCATGAGACAAACAGTCTAAAGTGGGGAAAAAATATACGAATGTCTCGAAAAAATTTCGATATATAGAGATTTTTTCGATACATAGAAACAATTTTTTCTACATAATGAACATAGAAATTTGCTGAGATTTCGATACGTAGAACATTTCGATATGTGGAAGTTCGATATTTGGAGGTTCGACTGTATCACGCAACCTTACCTTCACAAGTTCTACAGTTTATTCAAACCACCCAGTGGCATAGAAGTTGGATTAGAAGGTCCCCGTGTCTTGGGTGGAGGCTCGAATCCAAGGAAGGATATAGATGTTATTGTTCGGTATAGCACAACTGCCTACCACTGCAGCTGAACAATAAATGATAAAGTGTGGGCACGAAATGATCCTATGAAATTTTGTTACATAGCATTGTTTTATTTATTTACTAGTGATACCCGCACGGCTTTGCCCGTAGTGGAAAATTAAAAGGTTATTTGGTTCGCCTGTATATTAACAAATAATGGATGATGAATTTTCCCTCCAATTTGCTATATTCATTTGCTTGCCGATATTACGGTTCCACGTTATGATAATTCCGTAATTTATTCCTTCACGTTGTGATAATTTGCTCTGTAATTTTTTTTAAATTGGAATATAAAAAGAACAAAATTGAATTTTTGAAAAATCGCTTCGAGGTGCACACTTCTATGCTACAAACTAATTTTGTTCCAGATTTCATGAAAATCAGCCGAACGGTCTAGGCGCTATGCACGTCGCAGAGATCCAGGCATCCAGACTTTCAGCTTTATTATTAGTAAAGATTTATATTTGTAATAAAAGGTAATTCTTCTTATTCAAGAATTAATCTTATTTCCCAGATAATCCAGATTTTCATTTATCCGGATCCGAAACCCATTTTGATTCGTTGTTTTTTTAAAGATGACTAGAACAAGAGTTTTCTTAACTGTAATTCATTGTAGACGGAGTAATTTTATCTAACTTTTAATATAAGTTTTCTTGTGTGTTTAGTGGCCCAAATGCTTTACCGGCTATGCAACGCTTGCAAAAAGTAGTTCGATCTTGTTTTAAATGCAGAGCAATCATGGGAGAAAGTATATTGCTGCAGTGTCTTCTAAGGGTCTCTTAATTGCCGGAATAAAAGGTAAAGATATTTCAAGTTTATGCTATATGTTAATTTTATAATATACGTACAGCTTGTTCACGGGAACTTTTATAAAAACAAATAGATTTTGATGAACTTGAACCAACTTTTTAAAACTGCAAATAATTTAGAGATATATGATTACAGAGGTAAAAAAATTATTAGAATAATCGATTTTTTCAGTATTTCTTATAATTTTGTATGTGTACTTGCAATAATTTATGAAGAATAATTTTTTTTTGTTGTTGTTCCAATCATTTTTCACTCTTTTAGTGAGTTTTGGGCACATTACTTAGATAGATTTTGATAAACTTGAACTAACTTTTTAAAACTGCAAATAATTTAGAGATTTATAATTACAGAGATGTGAAAATTATTGGAATTATTGTGATTTTTTTTTCAGTATTTCATGAATAATTTTGTATATACTTGCAATAATTTATGAAGAATAATTTGTTTTGTTGTTCCAATCATTTTTCACTCCTTTAGAGCAGTTTTAAGCACATTACTTTGTTAATTTTTTGCTTTTATAAAATAGAAAAATATTTGATTTAAATTAATGAAATAGTTTGCATTGCCTAAAGAATGTGTTTGATTAACAATTCAATTTAAAACAAAATTTAAAAATGGTCTGATTGATGCTCGAGCATTTTATATTCTTTCATTGAGTTGGCATCAGTATTATTTTATTCTTAAAGCAATTCTTTTCGCAGCTTTATTTTATAATCGGAAGCTTTTTTTCCCCTTTTATTGAAGAACTATTGCGTGATCATGAGTGAAGCAAGTGATACCTTTCCTAGAAAACCAGCTGCCTATGAGGTGCGTAATCCAAGAAAATCCCTATACACAACAAGAAATCGCTGAAAAAAACTAAAAATTTTGCAAGTACCTGTGTGTAGAATAAAAAAATCCTTGAAATTCAAATGAAAAATAAAAATTCCAGAGTAGGGATACGCAGTTGGAAACTAAATTTATTGCAAAAACAGAAAGGACATTAATTCATATTGCCAAAACTAATAGAAAAATAACTGATTATGAACTAAAAATCTCTCTTTAAGCGTATGGAGTAAATGCATGTGATTCTTCTATTCGTAGAAAGCTCATCTCAGTTGAACTCGGTACTCGTTGTTCTCGTACATAGGGCTAAAACTACATTCCCTATGGCCAAAGAGACTTGCTCGGGTCAAAATTGTGCATAAACAATGTGTAAGTAGTTGGAGCAAGGCGGGAAAAATATTAATTTTCCTTTAATTATTCAGTTAAAATCCAGTTGTTCAGTCTTTTTCTTAAAATTAAATTTATTGCATACTGACTACAGATTCAGAACTGTTTATAAATGTGGCTAAAATTTTCTTTATGAGAATATTTCCCAACAAATTTCATGCATTAAGGTACTTTTTACCTTTTAGGTATAGTTTTCTGACAAATCAATGCTTAAAATATCAAAAACAAAGCAGTTAGTATGTCAGGAGAAGTACCAAAGTGTTTTCCCAAGTTGCATTACACCTAAGTTATGGATTGGATCGTAATTTCTGCTCAGGGTGCTGGATATTTAAGCATTGTAGAAGGCATGAGGACCCAATATCAGCACGAAAAAGTGCTTGAACAAAGGTTTTAGTGAAAAGTTTGACTTCCAAATGGAGATTTCATACTCATGCATGATGATCTGCATGCTGTGTCTTGAAGCTGAATCTGGGATCAAAATTTTGAATGAAAAAAATGCATATAAAAACACTTTAATGGCATGGAAGTGCTCAATAAGAAAATATTTGAACCATTGTAAAGAAAAAATTAAAGAAATTGAACTTCACAAACGACAAGAATTCACTCAAATTTGGCACCATGACAAGGAAATACAAATTAATTGCAAAACATTTATAAAAATGCCCGGATGGATCAAATCTTTAATAAAAAATAAGAGGATGCTCCCTCAATATTAAATGTATCAATATTTTTAAAATTAAGTATTATTTATTTGATATAACAAGATTTTACTATAAATTTCACAATTATTCTAATAATTTTCATACCTCTGTAGTAGTTGGATCGCACGTTCAAATTGTGCGTATTATGTTTTCTTCAGAAACGTCCCAATTCGTTAGTGATGCAGTAATTTTTGTATTTCACTGTATAACTAACTTAATCATATAGCTATGGAGAGAATCAATATAATATTGATATGCACTATTGGATCACCAAAAGAGTTTGGCAACACTGGTGATTTTTCTCCCTTTTAATACAAGTGAGTTTTTGTTTTAGCGTGTTTTAAGTAGTCCATTGCATTTCTCTTGGCATTCTAACACGCATATGGGAGTTTTTTTTTTTTTTTTCCGCGATGTCATTTTATAACTGCGGTGTAGTTTTGGTAATAAATTTTCAATCGAATCAACTGATTCTCGCAAATTAATGTTTTAGCAAAGCTGCCTAAAAACCAAAATGAATTGGCTGAGTTGAATTTCTCAGCTGCCTTTTGTTCTTTCATATCATTTTGTTAGCAGACTTCTGTCAATGTTTAACTAGCAGTATAGCAAGGACGTGTTCTTTTCTCTGCACTGACACTGCAGTGGCAGGAAAACAACTTCTACAGACTTCATTTGTTTTATGGGTTTAGTTTTAATAAGTTGGCCCCCATGTTCACGAATTTTTCGCCGTTTCTTGAATCTTCCGTCTATTGTCTGCAAACGTTTTGTCAAATTGCAGAAGGGGGCGGACTGGCTCATTAGCCCGCGGACCGATGCGCCCTCCTGCCTATACGCCCTCAGCCTGAACACCTTTTTTAGCCTACTTTCCCAGTAAAAGTCAGAAAAAGAAGAAAAAAGCATGAAAGAAGGCTTAATGCATCTTAAAAATGTCGTGAAAAACAAAACAAAAAAAAAAAATCAAAAATAAATAAAATAATTAAATATCGAAAAATTAAAAATTGGAAAGTAGGGTATTGAGATGGGGAAAAATGTCTGTCGGTCGGTCTGTCTGTCTGTCCCCCCCCCCCCTAATAACTTTTGAATGAATAGTCCGATTCGAACAAACTTTTTTTTGTTCGAAAGATCTCGGCCAGGACACCTCAGTCCCATATTTCGCTTTTTGATTTGAACTATTTTTTGTTCAATTTTGAACAGTTCAAAAAAACTTAGCATTAGCGCCTACGGGGAAACTGAAAGTCAATGTAGATTCCGTACTTGAAGGCGGATTTATTTCAAACAAGTTTTGATGGAAATAGCTATTGATGCCAAACTCCAGACTCCGACTCTGAGAATTTAGAGGCACCTGACTCCGACTCCTGTGCCCGACAATTAATCGGACTCCGACTCCCCGACTTTGACTCTGACTTCGTAGCTTTGGCAAAAATTTATACACGGAGGACAAATGACTGACTCGATTCTTGGATATTCGTCTCCGACTCCTTTATCCCAAAATGAGATTGACTCCGACTCCGACTCCGCAGCTATGGTTTTCACTGTGAAATAATTATTCTTGATATGATTTGTTTTTATTTTCACGCTAAAGTTTTAATTTAGGTATTCAGTTTTCGGCGAATAAACTCAAAGTCATTTATGTTTCTTCATAACAATATGTGCAAACGATTTTTTTTTTTTTTTTTTTTTTTTTGACAATGAAAAGTATTTCTTTAAGTTGACATTTTCTTGCTTTTATTTATTTTGGTAAGTGCATTAATTCATTTAAAAAATTATTTTTGGCAACAGGGGAAAAAGAAACGATTTTTTTTTTTTTGATATGATGTATTTATTTTAATAAGCTTATTAATTTTAATTATTATTTTTTCGTTTTGAAAGCTGTTAAAGAATTTTTTTAAGGGAAAAAAGTGTATTAGCTGCTTTGTTTAAAAGGTGCTGCTTTTTTTAAATTTTTTTAGATGTGGGAGGAATACTTTATTCCTAGAAATTAGCAAAAATATGTTTGAAACAATTTGCGATTTTAGCTATTTTTCAGAATATTGATCAAGTACTAGAAAGTATTATGGGTATACGGGAAAGTAGGCTCGTATAGCTCTAGACGGAACTTCTTGTTATTTGAACAAAAGGGTTTTTTTTAAATAAATTTATTTTTTAAATATTTTGGTGCAATTTCCCCCTTTTTTACTTTTTTTTACGAAAAAGGAAGTATTGTATACGCGAAAAAATTTTGACCAAAATTGACCATAAATTCCATTTTGCTCGCCCCCGAATGAATGTTGAGTTTTTTTTTTTTTTTTTTTTTCCGACCCTACTAAATGTGTATATATGCCTAAGAACGTATAGACACCATCCATTTGGGTATCCATTTGGAAGATCCCCGAATTAATTGCAACTAGTTTGCTCGTGACGTTTGTATGTACGTATGTGCCTCGCATAAGTCAAAAACGATATGTCCTAGAAAGTTGAAATTTGGTACGTAGACTCCTAGTGGGGTCTAGTTGTGCACCTCCCTTTTTGGTCGCATTCGGATGTTCCTAAAGGGGACTTTTACACCTTTTTTTGGGATGCAAACTGAAGTGGTGTTTTAATTTGGCAAACACTTGGCGCCATATCGCCAAGCTTTTGGCCGCCAAGTTTTTTTTTTTTAAATCTGGTTTCAATTTGGCCACTGTTGGTGATATTTAGAGAGTTAACAATTGAATCACATTAAAATTGCCAATAATGGGGAAATGACATTAAATTGGAGTAAAAGGAAATAATTTGATACACACATGAGGCTTGTTTTTTCTTTGCGCTCGCAAGCCTCTGCAATATCCTTCGCTCTTTTTTTTTCTTTTCTTTAAACACATAAATCTGTGAACCATCGGGGTGTTTTTTCTTTTCCTTTCTTTTTTTTCGGCACTGTTTTCTTTTCTTTTTGCACTTTTTTTTGAGCAATCACGCTTGCCTCACTTGACCGTCCTTGGCGTTGTGGTTCCTTTTTCAGCTTGGACCAGGGGCCTCAGCAGGCGCGTCGGAGTGTCGGAATTCGACTTTCCTTATCGGAGGCGTCCATGTCCTGTATACACAAATCCTCACACACATACACACTCACATATACACACACGCCTACTTGCATACACACAGGTCTACGCATACACACAAACCTACACATGCATGCAAATTCGCCTACGCACGCACACACACACACACACACACACACACACACACACACAACTATACACACGTAACCGCCCAGTAGGAGGGGCAAGCTCAGGGGGACAAGAGCCGTTTCAAGAAATTATAACTCCAATGAGTAGGGTCCTGTCGCAACTCGTGGTTGCGAAATACATAATTTGAATTCAAAATGTCAGAATTCAAATTTTTTTTTTTTTTTTTTTTTGAGCACCGGGCTCTGCAGGCGCGACTCCGAGCACTGACTGCCTCCTATAAACCGTTTCTCCTGGTCGGGGGCGTCCATGTCCTACCCCACACACTCGCTTATACACACACACACAAGTACATGCACACAAACACACACATACACCAACACACACACACGCTCATACACACAAGCCTTTACACACATACACACACGTCTACGTGCATACACACGGGTTTACGCACACATATAAACCTACACATGCACGCACGCGCGTCTACACATACACACACGCCTGTAAGTAACGACACGAATAATTCATGAAAGTGGCAAATGTTGGCAACAAATAGCAACCGTCTTTCTTTACTTCAACTATCACGTCCCCCTGAACACACTATAGTTTCAAACATAATAACAAATGAGGTAGTACAGTTCGTTCTCACTCTCTGCTTCACTTTACCACAACTGATCCTGCATATCTTTGTTATAAGAAATTCTTCAATTAAAAATGATCTAAAGGATGATCATTCATAATTACTCAACACTATCTCGTGTCTTATCAGGACATACCATAAGATCAGCTTAACAAGATAAAATAATATATCGGTATTATCTACCACTTACAAAGCGAATAATGAATCACGTGATTCGATATCAACCAATCAAAAAGTTTCCTAAAATATGTTTTGAGAAACGTTGGACTTTGTTCAAAACGACGACACCAAGCAATCTTGATTTGTTAAAAACTGCGGTTTAATAATTATTGGAAGCTTTTAAAACTTTTAATAGTGTTGTAACTGTCAAATTTTGAATAAACACTCTAATTATTGTGTGCAGTATAAAAGTTTAGCAAAGTTAATTTTCAATATTTTTTTTGCTGAGCGAACTGATTTTCCCCCCTCGAAAATTAACGCATCGATATCCATTATCGCATATCGATAATTCCTATTTCTGTCAACTTTAGCGATTTCTCCAGCGTTGTGCATACATATGTGAAATTATTACGTCTTTTTTTCGTTCTGAAGCTATAAATTCTTCTCTCTCAGAGATTCCAAATTAAAAATGGCGATCGCGTTCCAACTTTCTTCAAATGTGAGTGCACTATCTGTATCCGCTACACAACTCACACTGTTTATGATCAGAGATAAAAGTTAGCGGAAAATTTTTGAAACTGAGGGGAAAATTTACGACCAGTGTCTAGACACTTATGAGGAAGGCGACAGCTTAGAATCGAAAGGGAAAAAATGAATTTTTAGAATTGCCATCATTTCGCTTTTCGTCGTGGCAACGACTTTTACTATTCAATGATTTCATTGTCATCGCTGTTTAATGTCGTCTGGCTCGTAACTGAAGGATAAATGATATTATTCAGTTCCGATAGTACAGAAAAAGTGTTTTACATTGCATGCAGCTAGTACAATAAAATATATATTATTACAGAACATTTTTATATATTAAACTTCAAAGAGAAAATCTCCGACGTAAAAAAAAAAACAAAAAACATTTATACTTCTAAGCGCAGGAAAGATAGCAGCAGCAGTTAAATAAATGGCGCTAATACTTTCCAGATAAAAATTTATTTCGTTCTTGTAAATAAATCCTCATATATATATATATATATATATATATATATATATATATATATATATATATATATATATATATATATATATATATATATATATATATATAATAGCGAATGATCGAGTAACGCTCCTGACGTCATCAACAATGAAACTCGCACCACGGCATGCTAATTTGATAATATGTTTTGGTAATGTTTAGCATGCAGGAAAAGGCTTTATTGTGACGAGGCTGAACTGGATCCGGTAACTGAACTGTTTTAACTGGTAAGACTCATTTCAGAGGAATGAAGAAACGAAAAAGTGGTCAACAAATGAACGCTATGTACTGGAGTTTGGGGTTAATCCACTGGAGTTAGGGTAAATTTTCAACTACCAAAATATCACCAAATAAGCAATTGCTTCGTGCAAATATAGAAGCAATTTTCACCCGCCATACCTTGACGGACGATTTTCTAGTTTGTAAATAGTTAGTTTTGCTGCTTGGATGCAAATAGATGAACTTAAACAACTCTAGTACACATCAAGAGAACCACGTGAAATATCTCTATTAGAAATATTTTCCAAACTAATATAGTTTTTTTCCTCTCTTTATTGACATTTGTGAATCATAAAGCAATACCATGGTTCAGAGCTCAGTCGTCATAAGAGAGAGCTATAGTTAAGTCCCCTCCCCTCCCCCCCAAATAAAACCCTTGAACTGTGCTCACTCGCTTAAACTTTCTTAATTTAAATTTTTGTATGATTAAAATATTCAAATTTGAGAGCCGAATTTTCTTCCGGGACCTACACTAGCGTTGGCAGGTAAAGGGCAGTAACTACATTTTTTTTTTTTTTTGCATTTTTGTCACCTACTATACGTTATCTTTATTGTACAAGCTTGCTTATTTGATTTCCGCTGTAAAAAAAAGTGCGTAAAAAGCATTTAATTCAAACGTTCTTCAATTGTCAGTATTGACTCCAAAACGCATTCCTTCAAATATCTCGAAAACTCATTTTTACATAGACTGCCGTCTATCTGAATATGGCAGTGCTACATGTCTATATTAAGGTCTGTCCATGCCTGCATAATATTCTATTTTTTACCACATTAAAGGAAGTCATCTTTCACAACGTGTCTGGAACCATGTTAGTTAGAATCGGGTCCTGTTCACAAGGAACTCATTTAATAGTGGAATATAGTTTCCTATCTATGCTAACAAACATGGAGCGTGGATAGCGTATTAGTTAGGACATCGGACTAGGTGCAACAGTTTAATGATCAATACAGGTAAGAACACGAGTTTTGAAGAGCGAGCCCGAAAAATGCACGGTTTCAAACTACGCGATTTTTGAGTAATTGTTTTGAAAAAGAACAGAATGCATACATTGTTTGCTGTATCATTTCTTCCAAATATGTCATTTCTTTGATAAATAGAGAGTTTTGATCATTTGCAAAATTTTAACTTTTTTTTTTTTTTTTGAATTATTTTCACGCTTGAAACAAACTCCCGTTTTTTTGCGCCCTAGAACAATACGGTTTCAAAGAGCATTGAACTAATTAATCGTGTTCTTTGAGGGTTATCTGTACACATAGTGTCAAGAGTAGGTTGTTTTCCTTACATTACCACTACTCTGACAGGAAAATCACTTTTACCGAATTCACTCATTTTTATAGAGAGAACAAACCTGGCATTGCAACAAAATTGTTCGTTAGGTTTGGGCTTGTTCACAAAACGTTGTTGAAAATAGAAGATTTTAAAGACTTCGCAAAAGTGGTTGCCTCTATCGCCATTTCCCCCTCTTTTTGCCAAGTGCGACGTACGCAATTAATTCTCAATAAAAGCTAATGAACTCCGCAAAAGTTGATTTCCCGCCAGCGTTCTAACAGTGTACGAAAAACAACCGACTTTTGCTACACTGCAAAAGTTTAGCGTTGAGAAAATTATGCCAAGATATAGGAGAAGTTCACAATCACAGCAGGGAAATTCAACTTAGGGTCTATCTATAATTGGTGTCACTGTTTTCCCAACTTGCAACAAATGTTCATGCTTTTGAACTTTCATCTCTCTAGCCTATCAGAAAAATATTAAATGGTTTCAAATAAAGATAAAGGCCACAAAACTGCCGAAAACTAGGGGGGAAAATAGAGGGCGCCATTTTCAGGGAGGGGGAGGAGTGTTGGGGGAAAACGGTGGTCCTAGTTGGATTCAGGGGGTTATCTATATATATAAAAATGAATGTTTGTCTGTATGTCATCCATGAACTCAAATACTACCCGGCAGATTTGGCTGAAATTTTCGCCGTTTGTTATTTTTGGTACTGGGAATGTTGATAGACCAGTTCGAAAAAAACCCGATCGATAGTTCCTTTTTTATTCCAATTTAAGTCACAATCCATTGGATAAATACGAATAAAATTATCGGCTGCAGAAATTAATTCGCGTGAAAGATCTCATTGATAAGAAGTTGGCTGTTGCCATTTTTCTTGAGTTTGAACAAATAAATTCTTTCTTTATTGTTTTGTGGCTTTTCATGCAACGGGGGGATTTAAAACTTTTTCTATTTGATATTTTTAGCGATTGATTGATCTTGCAAACTGCGTGAGTACAAAATTTGAGTATAGTCACGGCTTCACTTGATACCTGGACCGATTATTATGAAAATTGCTATATATATGTATTTTTCCACGGAGAAGGTGCATAATATGCGCATTGAAGCCACTCGCCACCAGGTGGCACTGCAGAGTAGCAACTTCTGCCCCGTTCAACCGATTGTCATGAAAATCAGTATAATGATGTATTTTTTTGTTGGCGTAGCAACGCGCGTCGGGTACAGCTAGCTCAGCATATAAATCAGAAAGAATGCTTCTGACACATTAGAAGCATTTTGAAGGTCCCCCCCCCCCCGGCAGTTAATTATTATCACTCTAGTAGCTTGAAGCTCAAAATTAATTAATTAGTTCCTGCAAAATATGTTTAAATAAAATTAATTCTATTGATGAAAATTAAGGATTTTCTCTTCTGTTTTGAAGATGCATTTTATCATCCAATCAATTTTATTTATTTCATATTTTAAATGTTGCGACTACAAAATGCTTTTGAAATGTAGTCGCTGTTTCGCTATTTAAACAAACAAAACAAAACAAAAAAAAAAAAAAAAAAAAAAAAAAAAAAAAAACGTTTTGTTTGAGGATTAAACGAACAAAATCGAAAAGTAGTTCAGATTAATAAATTAGCTCATTTGAACATGGAATATTACAAAGAAGTATCGATTCATATTATTGATAGACTTGCCTATGTAAAATTTAAATTTGATTATGATTGCTTCTATTTAAGTTTTCAACTTCTTAAATAAAATATTTTTTGCTTGGAAAGAAAGAATACAAAAATTGAAGGTGGAATTCTCTTTTGACCTTTCGATCTTTTCTTGCAGGGAATATTCGTAAAAATTGCAAAATAATGGTTCAGAATGACAAATTGACTCAAAAAATAAGACAGAGAGAAAGAGGAAGAACAGATAATCCTCTTTTAAAAACAGCCGATGATCGAGTAATCAGCGTGTTTCAACAATGAAATTCGCGCCAAGGCGGCATGACAATATGATAATATGTTTTGGTTGGTAATGTAGGGAAAGGCTTTATCGTGACAAGACTGAACTCGATCCAAGAACTTTACTGTTTTGCTGGTAAGACTATGTCATTTCAGGGGAATAAAGAAACAAAAAAATGGTCAACAATGAACGCTACCTACTGGAGTTTAGGGTCACTATTTCAACTGTCAAAATACAGTCGGACCTCCATATATCGAAGTAGCAAATTGCCGGAAAAAAATTCGATATATAGAAACGATCTTATTATATCGTACAAATATCCTAAAATACTAAAATTAAAGCTAATTTTCGTGCATGAAACCCAATTTCTAATTTATACGAGCATCGGATTAAACGAAAGTTAATAACTGAAAAATTAACAGAAATTACATTTTTGTGCCTTCATACATCTTTATTCTTTGGCAGTTCAACTTGATTCGCAACATGAGGGGATTTTCGTTCTGACAATGTAATCGAGAGACAAGTAAAAAATCAATCGACTTAACTTGAATGATTTTTACTGAAGCTAAAAAGACTAGGAATGATAATCAACAGACAAAAAGGATAACTTGAAACTGATTTTACAGTGTTACTGGTTACAACTAAGATTTGAAATGAACTCGAGGGAATTTAAGAACTCCAGAACGGAACAACGACCTATCTATACTCACCCCTCAACCTCAGATTCCTTATGAGTTTCGTAGCAACCTTTAGTGAACATAATGTTCTCCCCCAACCTTCATTTTTCATCAGATAAACAGTCTAAAGCGGAAAAAAACTTCGAATATCTCGAAAAAATAATTGCGATATATCGAGATTTTTTCGATACGTAGAAACAGTTTTTCTATGTAATGAACATTGAAATTTGCTGCAATTTCGATATATAGAAAATTTCGATATGTGGAAGTTCGATATATGGAGGCTCGACCACCAAACAAGCAATGGCTTCGTTCAAATGTTGAAGCAATTTTCACCCGTCATACCTTAACGGGCGATTTTCTAGTTCTTTATAATATTCCATGTTCAAATGAACTAATGTTTTAAAATAATCTTTAACCACTTTTCGAATTTTTTCGTTTAATTCTCAAACGAAACTGTGTATGTGTGTGCTTTTTATATAGTATTTTAAATGGCGAAGCAACGACTATTTTTCATAAGTAGTTTGTAGCCGCTTTTATATTTAAAGAAAGACGAGTTTTCGTTGCAGTAAACAACATTCGTAACAATTTGGATTTGTAGCATTGTAGTTCACAATGGAAAATTTTTTTTTTCTTTCAACCACAGATTATTGCATTGCACAAAGCTACTGAAACATTGAGTTTCAGTGGCGACATCTACCGGGTAAAAGCTGAGAATATTCTAAATTCTAACATTTTAAGTTTAAAATGTTACATGGTTATTGCATATTGCATTGCTCATTGCACAATGTGTTAATGCAAATGACCCAGAGCCCAGGGCGTATGATTAATAATTTTTTAAGTGGTATTTTTGTTACAAATAATTTATTTCTGAAAAACAAATTACCAAATGTTTTAACTTTACAATCTTTGACACTTTGGAAGATATTTTTTATATTATCCCGGAAAGTATTATCCCAACACAACGTATTCAAAAAAAATATCTATAAAACTCGAATATCATGAATTAAATCGGCAATCATTCTATGAAAAATAATCAAATAATTTGTTTAAAAAAGTACATATTTATTTATTTAATATTTTTTCCACAAATTTCTCAAATACTACATGTTTAAGTATATTTATTTTTTCATTATATTGTGACTTAGTTTGTTTTAGTAGGAAAAAGGATTACGTCATGCAACTAATTGTCACCTCCATTACCTAAACACAAAATTCGCATTGACAGATGGCAGTAATGGTATGACATTACTGCCGTGATTCAAGTCCTTGTTTATTTTCTGTTAAAAAAAAAAAAAAAAAAATTCGTTTCGAAGCAAGAATACAGACTTCGTTTTAAAAACCAAGTGTGGTTATTTGGAATTCTCATCTCCGTGAACTTGAAGCTCAGGTATGTAAATTAATGTAAGAAAAAAAAAGTTTGTATGTTTTTCTATGCTTAACCTTTGTCAGTTTGCAGCAACGAAGAAAAAATTTCTTTCTGAAAAAAATTAATCCATCATGCCTATATATTAATAGAAAATTCCTCACCTCCGTGATAGCCCGTGTCAATGTCGTTGTCAAGAAGGAGAGAAATAATGAGGGTGAAATAAATCAATTTTAGACATTGTACCAACATTATAAATCAAGAGTATATTCTCAAATTTACTAATTGGGAAATATATTAATAGTACACTATTTTTAAACACAAATTTGAAGTTAACTAAAATTTAAGTTGTACTCTGGAGAATGACCCATAAGCAACTTCTCTGATGCAAAACCATGCCTCTTATTCAAGGAACAAAATAGAATCTTGCTTAATATGCGATTCTCAACCTGGAGGCGATCGCCACCCAAGTGGGCAATTTGGCATCTCGGAGGGGCGATACACTAATGGTGGGCGATAGGGGACGATGAGCATTTTAAAAAAATGATAATAATGAAGTTAGCGAGTGTCGGAATTTCAACCTTACACGAATCTGAAACCTACGGCTTAGAATCTAGATGAAGAATCATGAGCTGAAAAAAGAAACAAATTAGACAGGAGCTTCTTTCTCATAGTACGGGAACACCTAACAGTTAGCATTCCAGAAGCAAGAATAAGTCGAGACCCACTCAGCTTTTACCTATCCATCCTTTTCTTCATCTCATTCTTCTGCATTTTTTCATGCATTAGGAACTCTGATCTTTCCATGGTTGCTGTTAGAATAAGTAGTTAGAAATTTCGGATTGGATTTTAGATTCATTTTCGTTTGAAACTGTTTAAAGCTTGATAACTTTTTGCATACAAAGTCTCTAAATCTGAAGCCAGACGAGAGGCAAAAGTTATTTTCAAGCTGTCTAGTTATTAGTTGCCCTGGGTGAAGATTATGGACACTTATGCACTGTGGAAAAAAACCCGAACCACTTCTCCTCTCCTTGTTAACCTATTTAGTTGAAAGAGGATCCAGTTTTGCCCCCCCCCCCCCAGCTCCTCATAAAGTAACAATCTCGTTAAAGAACGAACAAATAAATTTTCAAACTTTCTTTTTTATCTTTTTTTTTTTTTTTTTCAAATCTTAACTGTCAATGTCTTCAATTCTTCCAGGTTCCATTTTTTTAAGTACCAATAAAAAATGTACTATGGTTTTTGAAAAGAATATCAAAAATATAAGTTAAGTACGTCCCTTCAAATGTCAGTTCTGCTTGGAAAAGGACTGAAAAACTGAAATAGTGCTTTTATATTTGCAGAAATATCGATGCTCTCTAGCATCTGTTTATGTTTTTTAAGGAAAAAGAGGGGGGGGGGAGCGATAGGTTGAGTCAGAGGTATGAGTCAGCTTTCAGAGGAAGTAATTGGCCAACGAAAGACTAGGAACCACCGAGACAGTTGAAAGAAAAAAATTACTCTTTTGCACAAAAAAGATTTATTATGAAATAACTCATTTCTGGGCACAAGTGCACTCGAAAATTAAAATCCCTGCACCAACTCTATAAAAGAGTATAGCTTCGAGACTTCTAGTTGAAGAATTAATTGAGGGAACACCAGTATTTTGAAAACAATTTGTAGGCGTTATTTATTATTATTATTATTATTTTTTTTTTTTTTGTCAATAATGAGTTCCTTCTTTTGTCACAAGACAGGAAATGTGATTTTAAAACCTTTGTGGTTGGAAAGTTCTTTTTACAAAACTCGCAAGAATAAGGAAGGGAGTGCATTTTAACATGAGACCTGAAGGTCGAACTACAACCCTAGATCGTAGCTTAAGTAGCGACACGTGAATGTGGTGTTTCCTGATTGTGAATTAACATGGAGTTAATAAGAAACCACTATTAAGAAGCAAAACACGCCACTTTGCCACAGCAGACATAGAAGAAAGCATCGTTTGGCCCCAAGATGGCGGAAATGTCGCTACTTAAGCTAAGATTCAGGGCTTTAGGTCGAACTAGTGCCGAGAGAGTTATCACAACAGTCGCACTAAGATGGCTTCTCGTTGGTGTGAATCCTTGAATACTCCTTCAGGGAGTAGCTTACTGCAAACGACATCCCGCAGCATAAGCAAACAAATGACTTCGCTCCTGTATGCGTCTTCTCTTGCTTCTTCATCTCGTATCTGCGACGTCACTATCACACTTCATTTTACAAAAGCCACAAGGAAATGATTTTTCCATGTGACTCTTCATGTGAGAGTTCAGACCTACGTGATCAACAAAGGTCTTAAGGCAGAGCTTACAGATCTCTTGTATGCCTCCTTACGTGCAGAGTTTCACAAAAGCCACAAGGAAAC
The DNA here is from genome assembly GCF_026930045.1 of Uloborus diversus. Lineage (NCBI taxonomy): Eukaryota > Metazoa > Arthropoda > Arachnida > Araneae > Uloboridae > Uloborus > Uloborus diversus. The sequence continues at coordinate 16,519,167 of NC_072737.1, read as the reverse complement.
GATTTTTCCTTGTGACTCTTCATGTGAGAGTTCAGACCTACTTGATCAACAAAGGTCTTAAGGCAGAGCTTACAGCTGCAAGACCTCTCTCCTGTATGCCTCCTTACATGCACAGTTAACTTTTTCTTGGTACCAAATAACATTCCACATGTCTGCAGCAATGAGGTTTGTCGTTCGTGTGACACCATGCGTGAGTATTTAATTTTGACTTCGTTGTGAATGCTTTTCCGCAGCAGTCACAAGGAAACGATTTTTCCATGTGACTCTTCATGTGAGAGTTCAGACCTACGTGATCAACAAAGGTCTTAAGGCAGACCTTACAAATGTAAGGCCTGTCTCCTGTATGGCTCCTTACATGCACAATTAACTTTTTCTTGGTACCAAATAACATTCCACAATTTCAGCAGCAATGAGGTTTCGTACGTGCGTGAGCATTTAATTTTGACTTCATTGTGAATGCTTCTCCGCAGCAGTCGCAAGGATAAGATCTCTCTCCCGTATGTGTTCGCCTGTTCTCTTTCAACTCTCCTTCGCTTAGAAACCCTTTTTGGCAGAAGTCACAGCAAAAACGGTTTCTCAGCAGAATGAACAACCAAGTGATATCTCAAACGAGGACGAGTTGCAAATGCCTTTCCACATAGTTCGCACAGACGTAAGGGTTTTCACGGGCATGACTTCTCACATAAATTTTCAAATTATGCGCTGTGGCAAGAGAGTTTTGACAATATTCACACGTAAACAACTCTTCTTTCAATGTGTTTCTTATCCTGAATTTCGGAAAAATATAACATACGCCCAAGATAATATTTGGTAGCGTCTTCCTGAAATAACAAATATAGTCTAGTGTGCTATGTAGGGAGTTAACAGCTGTCTAAATAATTAGTTCTGGTTTTGTGTACTACCACTTAATTAAATCTGCTGTTCCAATACCTTGCAAGTAATTGATATGAGTGCGTTAGAAAGAAAAAAAAAATATTTTTATCACTATAATAGAGTTAATGTCCTTGAAACATCAATAGAAGCAAAATATTTCCTTTAAGTCGGCATTTACTGGGGTTTTGATATATAATCCGTGTGTATCTTTTTACTTATGAAATGGTGGTATATTTATTCAAAAATACAGCAAATTCCTTGCAAAAATTGGCAGTTCAAATGGACTGAAGCGTTGATTTCAGAATGTCGACAAAAATTGTGCATGTCACTGTTGATATTTCCTCTTTCAGAAGAAGTTGCTATAGTTCTTTGGCACAAACTCGATGACTTGGAGAGTCTATACGCTTTCAAGCACTTTATGAAGCTATGGCATTTTAAACGTTGAGGAGAGCACTTCAGACACAAGTTTCAACCTGGAAAGATGAAAAGAAATACAAATTACAACCTGTGATGGGTACTTTAAAAAAGCATTTGAACAGAAAAAAAAAGCAATATCTTATAGCTAAGGTTATATAGAAAAACTTTTACTTAGGTTTTAGAAATCAAAACGATAAATTTAACAGTGAAAAGGGATGGGTACTGTTGGGTTGTTCCATTATTATTGGTCGCAACCGATATAGGCATCTTCTACAAATCACTCCGGCAGTAGCTGTAGTGATGAAACACTAAAGGCTCCTACTTAAGCATAGTTCAGACAGCGTCCACACATCACGTTCGGCACGTAAAGCGGACAGACTTACGTTTTTCGAAAAGGGAGTAGCATTCATACTTTGCGAACGCGAGAAAACACATGTCAGTACTCTCACCCAATAGAGAGTGCGCGCTCATCTCGTGGAGTCCAATGAAATGCGATTCCTAACTCTACGGACGTCAGATATCTGGCTTCTCGTCCCGTCGAAGGGTCCCGTACAATACGGCTTGCTGTCATGGCAACGCCGATCGAAAATTGGTTTTGGGAAGAAAAAAAGCGGAGCTCACGTGCCGTAGGGACGCAGTCTGAATGTTGCCTTAGGGAAGCGGAACACACTGCTTAATCAACTTGACTTTGATTTCAGCGTCAAGCGTGAGATCTACGCCGGTGTAATCCAATCAAAATGTCGCTAGATTTTTTCCCAGAAGAAACATTTATTGAGATGGTTCAGCTGAATCCTGTGCTATACAACGTATCGAAGAAAGGATACAAGGACCAACTAGCAAAAGAAAATTGCTGGAAAGCAATTTCAGAATCGATAAATGTTTCAGGTAATTTTAAAAGTTAATAATTATAAGAAAAAAAATACTGTTTTCATGTCTAAGAAAATGAACTAAATTCATTATTCTGTAAACGATGCATATAATTTGATTTTCCTTGCCTCTAAATAAGAATATGTGATCAAAACGTTACTTAAACAATTCACCTTCAACGTACTCTGGAAATACACGAATTAAAGTTCACAATTGTTTGTATTTAATGTTATTAGTTCTTCATTTTCTTCCTCTTCCAGCAGCAATGCTGTAATAAGACGTTTTTTAGTTGCAAGATCCATTTCTCGTTTTGTGTCTCGATTTGTTTCAGTTTTGCAACGCAACTGCTCTCTCGCGAAAAAAACTCGGTCAGATTTCCCGCGCGCGATTGGGGTTGCCTAGGAAAACACTTTGGCGTAGCTCCTCGCTGCTCTTCAACTCGTCGCACGCTGACGTCGGCGATGGGCGCGGTTAACGCGACCTAGGAAACCAGTGCTTTAAGCGTAATTCAAATAGCGTCCGCACATCACGTAAAAGCGGACAGAGTAACGTTTTCCGAAAAGGGAGAAGCATTCATACTTTGCGAACGCGAGAAAGGCACATGTCAGTACTCTCACCCAATAGAGAGAGCACGCTCATCTCGTGGAGACCAATGAAATGCGACGCCCAGCTCTGCGGACGTCAGATATCTGGCTTCTCGTCCCGTCGACGGGTCCCGTACAATACGGCTTGCTGTCATGGCAACGCCGGCCGAAAACTGGTTTTAGGGAGAAAAGTATACGTCGGTGACGGATGTGCGGAGACGGTGTGAATGTTGCATTAGGGAAGCGGAAAACGCTGCATATTCGCCAGTAGGGTCACTGGAGACACTTAGGGACCTGATGAAGCAACGCGACGTGCACATATTCGGTGATTGCAAAAGCGACCCAACATTTCAATAAAGCTTGGAATGCGAGCACGAAATGTTAACGAACAGTCTGTAGATTGTCGTTGGGGCGGAACTAAATCATTAACCTCGAGTCGGTCGTCCTGTGAGGTGTAATGTGACTGCGACTAAAGTCAATGACGGCTGGGAAACGATCTGTTTGAAGCACAATTTTGGCGGCAATGGACATGGTGAAAAAGCTCGAAACATGGGTACCACATCAACTAAAACGGAAGCGAAGTGTCTACATTAAGACGTGTCCGTCTCCATAGAAATGGGAGGTTAGAAACCCATTCATTATATCCTTACTGTGGATGAAAATGGGGATTGTATGGCTCACAAGAGTAAAGTAAAAGGTAGTTATAATTAAATTTACCCTGTTTAGACCCCTCTAGCGACCGTTCTACACATCGGATTTCGATGAAACTTGGAATATAGATTTATAGACCATGGGGAGTAGGATTATGCAATAAAAAAAATTAGTTCAAAAATCTACCATTAGGGTAGAACAGGGCGCATGAATTAAATAATACGGAGACTGTGTCTCAAAATCGATTTTATTTACAGAATTTGTTCAATGTGCATCTGCGTCAATCACGTGTTCAAAACGTGTTATAGCGTGAGCCACAGTTGCACGAAGGGTTTCCTTATCAATAGCATGAACATGGCGCCTTATGCTGTCCTTTAATTCAGGCACCGCCCGTATGCTTTCACCATAGACCCGATTTTTCAGGAAGCCCCACAATCTGAAGTCACACGGATTTAGGTTCGGCGATCGCGGGGGCCAAGCTGCAGGAAAATGCCTAGAAATTGTCCTGTCATCACCGAAATGCATACGAAACAGTGCCTTTACTGGACGAGGAATGTAAGGGGGGGCACCATCTTGCATAAAGACAGTTGAGTCCAAACACACTGGTTGTTGCAAAGCAGGAATGACTTGCTGCTCAAGAAGTGCGCAATATCGGGGACCTCTGACGGAACACCTTTTAGGATCTTAGGGTGGGGTTTCCTCGAAGAAATAGGGACAGAGGATGAAATCACCGTTGACCATACAGTAATGTAATCGGGATGCAGTGACTCTTCATACACAACATTGTTGTTGCCGGATGTTTTACGTGTGTAGAACGCCCCCTATCGTCGATTTTTGAACTATTTTTTATTGCATAATCCTGCTCCCCATGGTCTATATAATATATATTCCAAGTTTCATCGAAATCCGATGCGTGGAACGGTTACTAGAGGGATCTAAACAGGGTAACTTTAATTATAACCACCCTGTACATCAGCCTGCAAAACTAACTCCCAATTTCAAGCCTTCATCCACAGATTTTTTTTTCTTTTGTGGATTGCCAAGCCCGTGGTCAATTAGGAGTTCTTCCTGATGGGCTAAGATGATTAAAAAGGATGTGTCCTGCCATCCGTTGGTTGAATGCCACAGGAAACTTCGCATCAAACAAGCAACTCGTCATTAGGCCAGGTTCTATACAATTCCAAGATGGAGCTAAACCCCATGTCAGAGTACTGTATATGACTGTAATGGAATCTTAAAATTCATTTTAACAAAATTTCAGACGTCTAAATTGTTTGAAATTTCGTAACTATACAAAAGAAAACACACACAATAATTTAGATTTGGGCCTAAATCAATTCCACGGGGCTGCTACTGCCCCGTGGAAATGGAATGCTTTTCTCGTCTGGTATAAGAACTGCAATATTTTTTTTTTTTTTTAAATATTGCAGGGACTCAACGTAACATATTATGCAACTGAACTTTTATGGGACTAGAGGCTGATGGCTTTGGAGTCAACTACTCGTCACGCGATTGAACGGCGCAGGTGATCAGTTCTCATACTGTTCACCTCTGAGAAGTTGATCTATGACCTTGAACAAGGCCATTTCTTTCACGGGAGAGCAAGCAATAAGAAGAGGAATTGTTAGGTGCAGAGTTGGGCTACCATTGCAACCCTTTTATTGGCGAGAAAATATTAGCTATATTGTCCATTGGGGTTTGCAGAATATTCATGCTCACTCAGTGAAAGCTAAATAAGGGTTTTATAGAAACAATTATTCACAAAACACGATATCACAATACAAACAACAAAGAGACTAAAGTTCCAGATGTTGCTACATGGAAGTTATCCCATCGTCTGCGCAGATGCAATATGTCGCCAAAAGGTGGCGTTGCCTCACATTAAAAGATTCTTATTCATGAGAGGGAATGGAAGTGTGAGTGGCATTGATGTATTTACTCCAACAGAAAATCCTGTACCGCTTGATATTTCTTACCTGAATCATATTGTTTGCCAAATGGGCGATGACACTGCAAACTAAATCCACAAGTTTTTAGCCCTTTTTCCTCATCCCTATTTCAACAAATGGAATCGTTTAATCGGTCAGACAGCGGAGCTCCCTTGCTAGAGGTGAACAGTACAGTTTGGCTGCTGTATCTCAAATGCTATGATTCTTTCTTTTAGGGTTCGAGAGGTCCCAGTTTCGAAAAAAGCCACAGCATTTTAGTAATGTTTTGTATAATCCCGTGAACTAGAACATTTGGAATTTTTTTACATAACTTTTACCCTTTTTATGAAAAAATATTTAAGAAAAGAAAATGTAATTAACTACTTTTAAAATTGATTTGCACGTTGCGTAGTGAATCTGTAGAAAAATCAAAACATTCCCAAAACAATATTTTTTTATTGTACATAAATAAATAGATAATTCATTGAAAACTAAACTTCCTTCAAACAGATTACTTGAACATCAAAAAGGGGGGGGGGGAGGGAATAAGAGCACAGACATATTAGGACACAGAAAATTAGGGGGAAATTAGTTGTATAAACTTATTCAATTTTCCTAAAAAGGAAGATACGCCAACATTGTCGTAAATCCTAGAAATCATTAAATTAATGTTCATTCAAAAGATCTTAGTCTAATATGTATTGTTACTAATCCTGTAAATAGTAATTATTGTAGTAACGTAACCTGTAAATAGTTTCCCGTAATGAATATACAACCCCTTAACATATGGCTAAAGTATACGACCCCCTATTTCCTTTTTGTTCATTGATAAAATTTGATAACGGTCTACTTTTTTCCAGAAGCGTGTGGAATATTTGAGAAATTTCTTTTCGGTGTGTATATAAACCGTTACGCTGGATAAAGAGGGGAGTTTCGATTGAGATTTCGAACTGAGAGCGTATTTGCTCTGTTTATTGCGAGGCATTTCGCTGTTGTTTTCGTATTTGGAAGTAAATACGTGTGTAAACGTTGAGTTTACGGTGTTGTGTGATAATTGCTTAATTGCTGATGAATAATTTAGCAGTTGTTGAAGATCTTTCCTGTACATAGTGTAAATAAAGCTCCTGTGTTTATATTAAGAACTGTGTCTTCATTTCAAGAAAGTGGAAGTCGCGCCGGAATCCGTTACAGTATTTTTACTACAAAAAAAAAATTAGTTCCGTCAACACGTTGCTAATTCATGAACTTTTGAATCAAATTTAGCGGCACGAAAGAAGAAAAAGGTCTAGGAGGTTAAAAATACTCTTAAAACATATCTGAGAAAAGAAATTCTCAAATGTTTCATTTTTATACTGATATTAGATACCTAATTGTCTTTTGTACAATGTTAATATCAAACGTTCTCCTTCAGAACCGCCCGCCGCAATGCATCGACTTTTTACGCCTAAATTACCAATCTTTAAAAACTAAAGTGTCTAGTGTAAATGATTTATGTGACTAAAACCACGTTTTACCCCTAGTATAAGATCCGGCTAGGCAGGTCCAACTTCTTGGAGTACATAACTATTAATAAAAGTATTAATATTACAAACACGATGGGATAGGGTTGTCTACTCAAGTGTGGTCAAATGATACGGTTTTCGCGATTCTAAATTTCAGTAATTAATCCTGCAGACTTTCTACACATCTTCAAATGAAAGACGAAATTTTCCAAAATCGGCAAAATCTCTTCAGATTTCTGGCAAACTTTCCTGCGATTTCCCCCGTGAATTTTCCTATCTCTTTCCCGCGAAAATGTCCAGTTTTGAGCGGAATAAGCGTCATTTGTGGGAAATTTAGATCTACGAATTTGAAGAATCTGCAGAAAATTGGCAAATTTCTACAAAAATTGAAGATACCTGAAGAAAATCAGCATCGTTATTTATTGAAACTTTAAATCGCAACAAACCTATAATTTGACCACTTTTGCAAATTTGAGCAAAATTTCGATTTGAATTTAAAAACACCTGCAGAAACTCTGTACAATTACTCAATTATGGAAATTTTGAATCGAAAACACCGAATGATTGGACCACAATTGGTAGCAAATGTACATCAAATTGCTGCAAAATGTTAAACATCATAGATTCATTCCATATCACGTCCTCATCCAACCATCTCCGATTTGGAAGACGTTTTAGAGAGGTGCCTTTGAAACTAATCTATGCACATTTTCAGCTTCCAAGGCACAAATCATGAGGATCTAGGACACCTTAAAGAGTAAAATAAAAGTGGGCTTCAAAATGGCCTACAATGGGGGAAAACATGCCAAACATGCCAATTCGTTTCGCAAAGCTGATCCGCCATTTTGGAGCTACCCCCCCCCCCCCTCCCTAATTTTTATTGATCCTAGATCCTCAGGGTTTGGATCTTGGAAACTGATAATTTGCACAGATTAGTTTCAAAGGCATGTCTGCACATCTATGAAATTTCGTTCAAATGGGAGATGGTAGGGTGGAAACGACGAGGTCACTTGGCATGGAATGGCTCAGTTTTTGACGCAACTTTGCTACCAGTTTCCTGCAAAAGGCACGAATAATAGCAAAGTTGCGTCAGCTATTAAGCTCAGCTTAAATAATAGCGAACCTTTTTTACCTGCTGTGATGTCCTTACGCAGAAAAATTTTGGGCCTTCATACTTTGACGTAAATCTGGCACTCGTGAGCTCTTACTATACAAGCTGAAACCCAATTAGTGGGAACAACAACATTTTCATTACAAGGTTTAGGCACAAAGAATCTCAACTTCATGAGTCAATCCACTTTTTTATCGCACGCAAGTAAGTGCGATTTCAAAACCTTCTTGCTTGGGAACTTCTTCTCACAAAACTCACAAGAATGTGGCAGGGAATGCCTTTTAACATGCTCCCTATAGGCCGACCTAGCACCAAAAGACTTATCACAGTAGTCGCACGAAAACGGCTTCTCGTTGGTGTGAACCCTAAAGTGCCTCTTGAGGGAGAAACTTTGAGCAAACGACTTCCTGCAGCAGATGCAGACGAATGGCTTGTCTCCTGTATGCGTCCTCTCGTGGTTCTTGGCTTCGTCTTTCCGACTGAACTTCCTGTCACAAAAGCCACAAGGAAAAGACTTTTCCTGGTGGCTCTTCATGTGAGCGTTCAGACCCACGTGGTCGACAAATGTTTTAGGGCAGAGTTGGCAAGAGTAGGGCTTGTCGCCGGTATGCCTCCTTATGTGCACTGTTAACCTCTTCTGGGTGTGAAATGTCTTCCCACACTCTTCGCAGCAATGGGGTTTATTGTTCGAGTGACACAACGCGTGGTCATTCAGCTTGGACTTGGTTGCGAATGCTTTTCCGCAGCAGTCGCAAGGGAAAGGTTTCTCCCCGGTATGGGTCCGTCTGTGTTCTGTCAAGGCTCCTTTCCGCAGAAAACCTTTCTGGCAGAAGTCACAGCAAAATGGTTTCTCAGCAGAATGGATTTCCGAGTGATATTTCAAACGCCAACGAGTTGCGAATGCCTTCCCACATTGCTCGCAGGCGTAAGGATTTTCCCCGGTATGTCTTCTGACATGGGCTGTCAAACCATGCGCGGTTGCAAGAGTTTTTCGACAATATTCACACGTAAACAACTCTTCCCCCATGTTGTTCTGGATCACGGAAAAACACAAGCACACATGTAGAGATTCAGAAACTTCGCTTACCGTCTTCCTGAAGTAATAAAGATAGCCAGCTGTCTTATAGGAAGGAAGTCAAAACCAATCTAAAGAATAGACTCTGCTTTTGTTCATACGCTTTTGAAAATCTGACTATTGTAGATAATCTATTGCTTAAATATCTTGTTGTAATTAAGTGATAATTTTTCTTTCATCTTCCTTACGCATTGAATTTATTATTGAAGGAGTGTACCTTGCTGCTTCTAATACAAATCCAATTTATTTCGGAAATATTTTTTTTTTCGATAAATGGCAAAAGAATTTTCAACTACCTATGATCTTTTTCATTGCTCGAATCTGAGCATATTAAACAGCTAATTATTCGAGTTGAGTAATTTTTAGATCATATTTGTCAATTGCTCTGTGTGAATATCTACAGTAAATATCACATTTTAAAAGTAAACTACAGAGTTATTTAATTTGCAATTTAAGGCAATTTCAGAACTGATACAAATAATGATTCTTCATTAATTATTCCAAAACTGCTATCGTTATGAGTGCTCCGAATGGATACAAATATTCTTGCCAATGTAATTGATCAAATCTCGTCGAAGCAACAATATTTGAATGAATCGGTAGTTATTGTTTACTTGCAAATACCGGTTCTTGACGTTAACGTTGAAACATTTTTTTGTACGAGTTCGTTTACGTATCAGTTATTGGTAAATTATTCAATAAGTTATACATTTGCAAAACATATTCCAAATTGACTTAAACAGTGATTCTAGAGTCGGCAAAAATTTTTGCATTCTTATCTTCTTCCAGTAGAATGTCCTGTGGCACTTATTAATCACCAACTCGATGGCTTTGTGTAGTTTCCCAAAGAAGTGAATCACAAAATACACAGAAGAATTTATACACTTTTAAGCGCGATATGATGTTATGGCATTCAAAACGTTGAGAAGAAGGAAGAGGATTTCAACCTGGAAAAGTGAAAAAGAATTACAACCTGTCAAGGATATTAAAAAAGTTATTTTTTGATACAGAAATGAAACAGCAATACATAATTGCTAAAATAAATAAAGTAAATCGAAACGTTTCTGTGGATTTTAAATCCAAAAAAAGTTAGTGTTTGGTTGTTGGGAGGCTAAGTGATAGTCAGTGATAGTATGACATTAAAATTCAAGAACTAAACTTCTAAAGATACATGAAATACACCGCCAGCTCAGTCATTCCAGCCGATGACTGCAGTTTGGTGCTTATTAGTACTCATCAGCCCGGCATAGGAAGTGACTGAGCTGAAGGTGGAAAACTTCTTAAGGAAACCAAGAGTGCCAAACAAACTGGTGGCTAATACAGAATTAGCACTGACCAGACGAGTGACCGAAGCAATGGTTCGGTTCAAGTCGTAGATTGAAGGCAAGGCATGGTATATTCACTAAGCTACCGCCCTATAGCTAGGATTAATTCTATATTAGCTACCAGTTTGTTTGGCACACTTGACTTCTTTAAGAGGTTTACACCTCCAGCTCAGTCACTTCCTATGCCGGGCTGAGGAGTGCTAATAAGCACGAAACTACAGTCCTCGGCTGGAATGACTGAGCTGGCGGTGTAAAGGGTTTTTTTTTTTAGAGTTATAGAACTTTAAGTTGGCAACACTGTTTGATATGTGTGCCATTTTGATAGCTGTCACTTGTTTTGTGTTCAGTTCGGTTTGCCATTTCATCATGAATAGACAACAAGGCGGTGCAAAATGCCACACAGCGCGTGTCACAATTGATTTATTGAAAGAAACGTTCGGTGAACGAATAATTTCGCGTAATGGACCCGTGAATTTGCCTGCAAAATCATGCGATTTAACACCGCTGGACTACCTTTTGTGGGGCTATGTGGAGTCTCTGATCTGCACCGATAAGCCACAGACGATTTGACGCCTTGGAAGAGAACATTCGCCACCTTATTACTGACATACGGCCTCTATTGCTGCAGAAAGTGAGAAAATTGGACTTTCCAATTGGCCAGCCGAGGTGGCCATATGCCAGAAATCATACTTAAATAAAAATGGCAAAGAAAGTAGCAGCACGTGAATTGTTCATTAAATAAAATATTATTTTTCGCCAGTTTGGCATAACCCAAAATTGTGGTAACCCTAGCTTCGCAAGAATGAAAAATCCAATCCAAAATAGCTAAACTGAAGCTGATGCGTCGGTCTCTCTATAGCTGCTCTACTTAGATCTAGAGTCGCTATATTGATAGGCCGGTGCATCAGCTTGAGTTTAAAGATTTTGGATCGGATTTTTCATTGTTGCGAACAAGCCCGGATTACCCAATAGGCCAACCTAGGCCCTGGCCTAGGGGCGCAAGCCAAAAAGGGCGCATATCCAGGAGGAGAAAAAAATGAACAGCTCATTAGAAAAATAAAAGGAAAGTGGCATGCTAGTATTTGGACAGTAAAAATACAGCTAGAACTGATTGGGACCTTACCACTGAGCAGAAAAAAGCAATTAGAGGAGAGGGGGCGTAATGCTTGAGTCTAGGTACTGTTTCTGGTCAAAACAGATAATTTTCTAGGAGCGCCGACTCCGAGGGCGCTGCGATGCTCCAGCAACCCCCCCCCCCCAAATATTTGCGGGGGTGCCGGGCACCCCCACTATCAGCAGAAAACTGATGAAAACCTTTTTATATGACCTCTTTTTCTACAAGCAGAAAAAAGAGGCCATACAAAAATTGACGAATTTTTAAATATTTAGCTAAGCTCAACAAAAAGAACAAATTATACTGTTGTATTTTTGTTCCTAAACTATTTGTGTTTTGATTCTCACTAAAATTTTCTTTGCTTTAATTTAATTCATTCTATTTTACTTTATTTTATTTTCATTTATTTATTTTTTTCTCGCAAAATTTTTTTGTGGTAAAAACCCGAAGTAAAATAAGATATTTTCCGCCTAGTGTTTCTGTTTATAAAACTGAAGCACATTTTCTTGTGAGTTATACGCTCTGAAAAATTGCCCTTGTTTGGTCCATTGTGCTCGGTGTTTGAGCACCCCCACTGGTTTTCAAAACCCGGTGACACTAAATTTTCAATATCTTTGATTTGAACAATGACCCTCCCCCCTTCTCCAACTCATTTAAAATCGCCTAAGATTAGGACCTGAATTTAGAAAAAAAAAAAAAAAATCCGGATAGCTGCAGAGTTTATTCTTCAACATTATTAAAATTGTCTAAAGCTTTGTTTTTAGGACTTTAAATTCGAAAAATTTACGGAAGAGAGTTACCCAATTCCATCCCTCCTCCTTTTGTTATTAAAGATGACTCACAATAAAGTATTTAGGCTTTTAATTTCGAAAACTTTCTGGGGGAGAATGGCTTAACCCCATCCATTTCCCTAACATCATAAAAGATGTCTTCGAATGTTGCAGTCTTTAATTTCAAATAAGTTCCTTGCTAAAGCAACCCGCTCATCAAAAAAATATCCTCTAAAATTGTTTTAGGACCTCAATTTCTTCGTTGTCTCCCAGCATCATTAAAGTTTTCAAAAACTTAGTTTTATGACTTTAATTTCGAAAAGGGAGGGGTAGAGTTCCCTAACCGATCCCTTTCTCTAACATCATCAAAGATGACCGTTACTTCGAGTTAAATTTCCTAAAATTGCATTTCTGAAGCGTCAATTTTGGCAAATTTCTGGAGTGCACCGGCAAATCCACAGCCCGACCCCCCCACCCCCTTTTTTTACACATTAACCATGGGAAAATTGAAAATGAAACCCATCCCTTAATTTTCAAACTGGGGAAGGGGCGCGAAATTTTCACTTATCTCCCGGACGCTGCTACGCCTCTGAGAAAGAAGAGGGGGGGGGGGGGCTACGATTTCGATACACTTCGAATATGTGAAGGGAGTAGGAGGGTGTAATCTCTAAGTTTGGCCTAGGGGCGTAAATAGACGTTAATCCCGCCCTGGTTGCGAAGCTAGGGTTACCACAGTAAAGCTTTGGGTTATGCTAAACTAGCCAAAAATAATACTTTATTTTAGAAGCAATTCACGTGTTGCTAATAATTGCTCGCAGTGAAAAATTACCAAAAGTGATAACTCGCCAGAAAAGACAATCGCTCAAACACGCACTCCAATCCAAAATGGCTGATCTTAAGCTGATGCGTCGCGGCTCGCATATATCTCGCATGCCTTAGATCTAAAGCCGCTATATAGACAGGCCGACGCATCAGCTTAAGTTTAGCCATTTTGGATCGGATTTTTCATTGTTGCACTGCTTGGATTACCACAGCAAAGTTTCCGATTTCGCCAAATTTGCAGAAAATAATACTTTATTTTATAAACAATTCACGTGCCGTTAATAATCGCTTACAGTGAACAATCACCATCGCGATAACTCGCCATAAAAGACAACCACTCAAACACGCGCTCCGATCCAAAATGGCTGATCTTAAGCTGATGCGTCGGCTCGTATATATAGGGGCCTTACTTAGCTCGAGTAAGGCTCCCGACGTCACCGACAATGAAACTCGCGCCAGGGCATGATTTTCGGCAATGTTTGACTATGGCAGGAAAACGCTTTTCTTTGACAAGGCTGAACTGGATCCAGTCACTTAACTGTTTTATTGGTTGGTAAGACTGTCATTTTAGGAGAATGAAGGACGAAAAAATAGTCAAGACAAAAACGCTATGTACTGGAGTTTAGAGTTTATCCACTGGAGTTAGGAGATATTTTGACAGTAGAAATTTTAACCCTAACAGGCAATTGCTTCGTTCTAAGGCCCCTATATATACGAGCCGACGCATCAGCTTAAGATTAGCCATTTTGGATCGGAGCGCGTGTTTGAGTGGTTGTCTTTTCTGGCAAGTTATCGCGTTTGGTGATTTTCACTGCGCGCAATTATTAGCGGCACGTGAATTGTTTAGTAAATAAAATATTATTTTAGGCAAATTTGGCGAAATCTGTCACTTTGTTGTGGTAATCCTAACTCTGCAACGATGAAAAATCCGATCCAAAATGGATGAACTTAAGCTGATGCGTCGGCCTATCTATATAGTGGCTCTACTTCGTTTAAATGAAGAAGCAAGTCTCTCCCGTCATAATTTTACGGGCGATTTTCTAGTAATTTTAGATTGTTCATCATAAGTTAGAGTTAAAACAATGACACTGCGATGAAAAATACCAAACGTTGCAAATTGATCAACAAAAATCAATGACGCGAAAAGAATTTATTTACATGATTATTTACAATTTTATCACTGCATTATTCAAAAAAGTAACAATAATAAGACACTAAAAAGAAAATATGAAAGAAATATAAATGAAAAATTAACGTATGGCTAAAAAGCATAACTTTTAGATATGTAAAGATCATAAAGAATATAAAGTTTGAAAATTTTCCGAAAAGCTAAAAAAAAAAGGACAAGTTCTTTTTCAAAAAACACTACTAAATTACAACTCGCGGACACGTGTTTCAAGGTCGCAAGGAATCTTTTTTCCTTTCAACATAAAAAAAACCTTGACATTATAGATTTAAAGATTCCGCCTCAGTCGATTGTCTCTACAGCCACAAGCTCACATCTTTTCCTGCATTGAAAAAGAAGTTCCCTGTGCCTCCAAAACAGGTAAGCCAATAGCCGGCAATTGGCGGACCACGGTTTCGTTCACGACTGTTGGGAGGTCAAAAACTGACCGCCGAAAAAAGCTTTGATAATATAAATAACACCCATAAATAAATTCGAAAAATATTTTCTGCTGTTAACAGTACTGCCGTGGGCAGGTAAGCGGCAGTAACTGTAGAAATGAGTTTTCGAGATATTTGAAGAAATGTGGGTTGGATTCCATACCAACAATAAGGAAATGTTGGAATTAGAAGTATTTTTTCACGCCTTTTTTTTCAGCGGAAACCAAATAAGCAAGCTTGCACAATTAACGCTAAAGTGCAAAAGCTGACATAAATGCAGAAAAATTAAAATTTGCAATTACTGCCCTTTACTTGCCCACGGCAGAATACCGTTAGGCACCAACTAGATTCAAACTGAGTCTTCTTTCAATTATAAGTTGGATATCTCTGAGAAAGAACTTTCAACTCGAGAACTCGTTCCTTTGTCGCATGCAAGTAAATGCGATGTTAAAGTCCCTTCGCTGGGAAACTTCTTTTCACAAAGTTCACAAGAATGTGGCAGGGAATGCCTTTTAACATGCTCCCTATAGGCTGACCTCTTACTAAAAGACTGATCACAGTAGTCGCACGAAAACGGCTCCTCGTTGGTATGAATCCTTGAGTGCTCCTTCAGGGAGTAGCTTACTGCAAACGACTTCCCGCAGCATAAGCAAACAAATGGCTTCTCTCCTGTATGCGTCCTCTCGTGCTTCTTGGCTTCGTCTTTGCGACTGAACTTCCTCTGACAAAAGCCACAAGGAAAAGACTTCTCCTGGTGGCTCTTCAAGTGAGCGTTCAATCCTCCATGGTCGACAAATGTCTTTGGACAGTGCTCGCAAGAGTAGGGTTTGTCGCCTGTATGCCTCATTATGTGCACTGTTAACCTTTCCTTGGTGTGAAATGACTTTCCACAGTGCTCGCAACAGTGAGGTTTCCTGTCCGAGTGGCACAACGCGTGACGAATCAAATTGGACTTGGTCGAGAATGCTTTTCCGCAGCAGTCGCAAGGATAAGGTCGTTCTCCAGTGTGCATTCGCCTGTGGTCTGTCAAGTCTTTTTTCCGCAGAAAACCTTTCTGGCAGAAGTCACAGCAAAAAGGTTTAAAACTAGAATGGACTAGAGCGTGAAATCTCAAACGCGAACCAGTTGCTACATTTTCTTTCAGAGCGGTACAATAAAAATGTTAGATAAACGATAGAATAAATTAATATCGCAGGAAAAAAAAAAGAAGTTTCAAAACATGTTACTGGATGATAATAAAAACAGGCAAAGTTTAAAAATAGAAAATTTTGAACAACATCCCAGTGCGAAGCAGACAACGGTATCGCCAAGAGTCATGTTACTTTGCTTGCTTGCATTATTAGTTCCCGCTGAATCCATTTAGAAATGCCAAGATTAAAATTTGGTGATAACTAGTACAAATGATAGAAGAAACAGTTTTTTGGTGCAAGTGATCGTACTAAGGCCCCTTATATACGAGCCGGCACATCAGCTTAAGATCAGCCTTTTTGGATCGGAGTGCGAGTTTGATAGGTTGTCTTTTCTGGAGATTGTTCGCGTTTGGTGATTGTTCACTGCGAGCATTATTAGCGGCACGTGAATTGTTTAGGAAATAACATAGACTAATAATAAGAGTAGACCGAGCTATGGCAACCCTTTTGCTGCTCATAAACCAAACCATGTGACTGGTGGATATCCTAGCAACAGCGGGCGTTGATCGTAGCAGACGATCAACGCCCGCGAGAAATAAAATAAATAGAATTGATGGAACACGGAAGAATGATATTTCATGGAGTCCGATTTGTAAATTTGTTATTCTAAGTTGTAAATATTTTGTTAATATAGTGAGTTTTTCGTTTAGATAGTATTGTGCATTTTCTTTAGTCAATTTCAGTAACTCTCTAAGCAATTAAAGATGCAAGCGCCCAAAAAGAATCGGCAAACGGTAAGATTTTTACCTACAATTTCAATTTAAGATACTGATTAGTACATTTTAGCGTTAACACAAAACGTTTACGCTATTACTTTCACGCCAACGCTGACGTAGCAGTTCCGAATGAAATAAAAGTTACTGAAAACTGTGATCAAAAACTAATTACTAGTGTCAAAATAATGCATAACTAAAAGAAAAAAAGTTCAATCTCTGCATCTGGAAAAAAATTATAATGAAAACACATTACGTCTTAAAATAGTTGTCGAGTGCCAAACTATAGATAATGTTGCCATCTAGCAACCATGCTGCCAAAGTTTTCGCCAAGCGTTCCACCAGTCACATGATGTATCCATGAACCAATTTTTTCATCAGCAAGTCTGGGAAAGCTCGGTCTACTCTTATTATTAGTCTATGGAAAATAAAGTATTATTTTCTGCAAATTTGGCGAAATCCGAAACTGTGCTGTGGTAACTCAAGCAGTGCAACAATGAAAACTTCGATCCAAAATGGCTAAACTTAAGCTGATGCGTCGGCCTGTCTATATAGAGGCTCTAGATCGTACTATAGATGGGGTAAAACCTAAACTGGCAGCATTGTAAAGATTACGCAGGTCCTATTCACAGCATTACGACGCTACCAGGTTAGGTTTGTCCCAACCCCAACCACAGTACCTTAGCAGATGCTGCTATACTGGATTGTTTTTAAAAAAATCCACGGATACTTCATTGCAGTGCCCCCCCCCCATTTATGGTTAATTAATTTTTATTTTCCAATGGGGTCGTTTCCAAAATTTTAAAAGTTTTTTTTTTTGAAAGAGCATGCTTAAAAACATAGGATCTGACCATTTTTTGAAAAAATTTGTTTACGTTTCATATTTGAAAAAAAAAAAACTTAAATCGGAGCGCTTTCATTGTTTACGGCTTCTGCCGATGACATCACAAATGATGAAATGCCATTCAGTGTTGCCATTCAGAGTGCAAAATATTTAATTCACATCTTTACTCACGTGTATTGGCAACAATAGGGTTGGTAGCAAGCGCAGAGCGCAATTTTAATTCGCTGCTTGATTATCATAACGTGGAAATGTGGCAGAAAAATGCGGCAAAGTGCATCATTTGTGACGTCATCAAGACCACGCCTTGTTTGAAAAATCGGACATTTAAAAAAAAATAATAATAAAAAAACTGTTGGGAAAATAAAAGTATTTTCTGGGTCCATGTTATTATTATTATTATTTTTTTTTTTTTTTTTTTTTTTGCTTATTCCATTTCAATGACAAAAAGTAGTACTTTTGACTGAAGAAAACCACCCAATTTAAAAACCAAAACTAGAAATTATTAAAAAATCAGAAATGTCAACATTTTCAGAACATTAATATTTGTTTTGCTTAGTATATCTGTTTACGAAACATTATTTAGCACAAGTAATATCTTTTAGCTTATGTATACGCTATTTAGATATTAGTAAATCAATTGTTTCACTTCAACAAGCCATGCTTGTTTAATAAAATTATTGCCAAGTGTTTGTTGTGACACCTCGAAATACTTCTGGGGTAAATAATTCAAGTCTAATTTATGTGATTTCCTCGGGAAAAGTTATTTAGTCATAATTCATCAAAATCTTAAGAAAAACTGAGTGTTGTTAGAGCTGCTTGTTTTTAATTTTTTGCTGCCGCTAAAAGTCCCATGGCTTACTATTGTCCTTTTTTTTTGGCCCAACCCCCCCTCCCCCCATTTATAAGCCCAAATTGCCGTCAATGCTTCTTTGCTTCTCACTGCATCAATTGAAGCAGTGAGAAGCAAACGGATGTAAGTGACAAAATTAAATATTTGGAGATAACCAGTACAATAGGGAAGTTTTCGATTTTTCAATTTTATTTTTATATGATAGAATGACATGCATGAACATCATCAGTGAAAAAAATTTTGCGATACGATAAATAATTTTTTCTTAAAATAATTTTTAAAGTTCAAGAGAATGTGACGTCAAATGGCTCGGGAAGTGACGTCATCAGCTCTTCCGCCGCGCTCAGCGGACAAGGAGAAGCCGACGAAAGTACAGTTGGCTTCGTTTAAGACGTATTGAAATCGCGTTTCTGGAATATTAAATCTCTAATCCTCTCGGAAATATTCGAACACCATCATTGATGTTACTTGAGGAAAATTATTAGACTGTGATTTAACGAATCCGGTGTCCATAGTGCGTTGAAAAGAATTATTTAATTTCTAAAAAATAAAAATATCGGCACGCTCAAAACGTCCATAGCGACAATAGGGGATCTTCCGTGGCTGCCCCCTACAGCCCTGTGACGTAAGCTCGTGACGTTTCAGAAGAACGCACTTTTGCGCGTGGGTTTTTTTTAAAAGTCATTAAAAATCAATCATGGTGAATTAAAATTCGACGATGGTGATGTTTTGAGTTTTCAGGGTCAATTAACAATATCCAATAGTCAAACTAGGAATATTTAAAGGGTTGCAACTTCCCTATTGATAGGAGAATCCCTTCTCTGCTTTGGGCAAGAAATAGTACTTGCAGCTTTTGTAGTGCTGCTGTACAGCATAGTTTAGAATTTTTTTTTTAATGAAAGCCTATTTAGTATCTGAACTTTAAATGCGATTTACTCAAAACTTCAAAATATCCACTTGCATCCCTTTGATTTTCACTGCCTCAACTGTACTATTCAGAAGTTAATTACCATTCTTATTTTACATTTTAAATTCATTGTCTTAAATCTCTTTTATTTAAAAAAAACTCACATCATTGGTTGATATATATGTATTTGCCCATCTTCCGCAAAATGAAAAATCTTGACCTACTGCGCGATACCAGTGATGGGCTCGCTCTAGACCGGCTCTATCCATTTTTAAAAAGTTTCGAATGCAGAGTTTTGGCGAAATTCAATGATCTCCATTAGTTAGCGATAGTTTAAATTTTAACAACAATTTTTGATGAGAATGTGCATATAAGTACAATCTGACCACCAATGAGATGGAAAGGCTAACATCCGGTTTACAGGCGGAAATGGACACATCAATTAGTTTTCAGGGATGCCAGCTTCTGCAGATGGACGTTTGCGAATTCCGCAGCAACAACGAGGGCAGACAGACATTATTTTTCACAAAGCTCGATTATTTTTTCACAAGTAAGTAAATGCAACTTTAAGTCCCTTTCGCTGGGAAATTTCCCGTCACAAAATCTGCAAGAACGCCACGCATGTTCACAACCTTTTTTATTATGCTGAGCAAAACTTTGCTCGGACGAAAACGAAGCGCCGCAGTAATCACAAGAAAACGGCTTCTCATTCGTGTGTACCCTGTAGTGCCTCTTCAGGGAAATTTTCGAACTAAACGACTTCCCGCAATATACGCAATCAAACGGCTTCTCTCCCGTGTGCGTCATTTCGTGCCTCTTCATCGAGTCTTTGCGGTTGAACCTTCTGCCGCAAGTGCCGCAAGGAAATATCTTCTCGCCGTGGCTCTTCGAATGAATGTTCAACTCTTGGCCATTGACGAACCTTTTCGAGCATTGCTTGCAGGAGTACGGTTTCTCTCCGGTATGCCGTCTGATGTGGATTCTTAGACGGTTTGGTAAAGCAAACGATTTGCCGCACTGATGGCAATAATACGGCTTCAAGCCTTCATGTTGCCTGACGTGGCGATTCAGTTTCGACTTCGACGAGAAGGCTGCGTCGCAGCATTCGCAAGGATAAGGTTTCTCTCCAGTATGCATTCGCCTGTGAACTGTCAATTCCCCATTTCGGAGGAACTTCTTCTGGCAGAACTCGCAGCCAAACAGTCTTTGGTCAGAATGAACAACTGAATGAAGCTTCAAACGCATTTTAGTAGGAAACGCTCTGCCACATTGCTCGCAGGTGTACGGATTTTCGTTATGACTTCTGACGTGAATCCTCAAGCCACGCTTTGTCATAAGTGATTTCCCGCAATGCTGGCAAATAAATGTCTGCTCTTGCATTGTACGGTTTGAAAGATTATTAACTAGAAAACAATTAGATTCTCTTTGGCTAGTTCCAACACCGATGCTTCAATGCGATTATATGCTTAAAGTTATTTTGGAGTTCATTCAGGCTGATGCTTCTAGGTATTTTCAGTTGGCAAATATCAAATTACTAATTCCAGAAGAGCCACGTGTCCAAATTCTATGAACACTTTTGAAAAATACCGTTAAACTATAAATTATGCAACACGAACCTTCATATTAATCAGACAATGTGAACTGACTCTGACACTACAAAATTCAAGTTAGAAGTTTAAGGCTATATTTTTTAAGCACACAACTTTGCTGTCATAAGTTGAGTTGATACACAAAGAAGTTTGAAAAAGCACTAGCTGTTTGCTTAAACTTCAAAACATATCATATTTATACTCGTCTGTATTCTAATAAGCCGCGAGAAGAAGATACGGAATTCCTAGCACAAGGACGAATACTTCGAATGGAACTGTCAACCTAGAGGAACCTAGAAGAACAACCTAGAAGAAAACGATTTAAATTAGAAAACGCAGCGAAAGGTGAACAATGAATAGCTGAAAAAATATATGAAGTCAACTCTCACATTAAACACAAAAATGTAATTGAACATCCAAAGATCCATACTTAAACTCGAATCATTGAAATAGTAATTGCAAATATAGATTACCAGATAATACTTCAAGCAATCAAAGTAGAAAAAAGAAACCAGAATGTCCAGCGGTCTAAGTGTCAGTCTTGAAAAACCATCTTATGTACACTGGTGGACAAAAATAAGAGATGGAAGGCATTTCTCGGAAAATATTATAAAACCTGGACAGCTGATTGCCATATGATATAATGGCACTATGAGTTTACGTATTCTTGTGGGCGTTGCTAAGGCGGCAAGAGGTATAAAAGTCTGCAGCCAGCTGCTCAGCGTATTCCACTCTACAACACTGTAGCGATTTGTATTGCGTTTCTTGAATTGTTTTTGTTGATGTTTAGGTGAAATGAGTGAACATCATTGTTTAGACGAAGGTTCAGGGGGAGAAATGTGGGCATTTTTGAGGCAGGACAGTCCCAAACTCAGGCTACTAGGGAATTGGGGTGTAACTCCAAGTGTTGTTTCAAATTTGTGGAGTCAGTTTAAAAACAATGGGACAGGGTCCAGAAGACCAGAACAATGTCGTTTAAGAGCAACAAGACCAGTATTTAAGCAATAAATAAATACCTTTGTGCCGAGAAATAACAGGAAATATCCAATGTTGTTTAGCACAAATAAACAGATTTCAGAATGCACGTGTTTCGAGGTTTCAAGGAACCCCTTTTTCAATTCAAAGGTGTGAGCTTCTAGATGTAAAGACACCCAGTAAAAGCTTTTACAAATATTCGTAATTCAAAAGATGCACTCTTGCTATTTACGAAATATTTTACGCTCTTCAACAAGACACTATTTAAAATTGAAGAGGCATACATTTTTGTCATGATTCAAGTCTGGAAAGAATCCTTCAATTTTCATGATAATTTTTGATTTGAGTAAATAAAAAAGACGATTAAATTACTAAGATGTCCTTACTCAAACTAAATTACACAGCTTCACAACTATATGCGCTATTATCAACTTTAATCAACAGTATTGTACACAATATAATCAAATTTCAGTTTTAACTTTTCTCCCTTATCTCAACTTAGAAAATGATCAGAGTAGCATTACACTGGTTAACTTCATTTTTTTTTAATATCTAAAAGCATGTTTCACAACTTATCTTTCATAGAATAATTTGATTGCTTGATTTCAAAAACGAAATATGTTAATTTAGATTCTTTCAAATATCAAAGTGAAGTTATGGCATAGTGTTAAGAAGAATTGGACTTTCAACCTAGAGAATAAAGAAAAATGAAATTGTATCAGTAAAACGCAAAGAATCGCAATCAATGATATTTTGAATAAAATTTGCTGCCGGTTAACATTCGGAAAACTTTCTGCTTTTGAAATGAGAAATTTATGCACAACATATTGCACGGGACAGAAATTTTTGCATGCTTAAAATTTTCTCATTTTGATTATTCTGTAATAAAATATCTCGAATAACAGTTTTGACAGTAGGAAAATATTAAACTTATCAGCTTTTCAGAGCAGCACGATAGAAAGAAAAAAGAATCATCAAATTGTAAGTATCAATTCCTATGAGATGAAAAAAATTATTCAATAATCTTTTTGAAAAGATGTGAAACTTGCTTTTAGAACGAGCATTTATATTGTTAAGAGTTCGTGATACAACTTCAAACTTTCTTTCAATGACGACACAGTTCTCGAGTAAACACAGGAGATTTATTTACAGCTATGTACAGGAAGCGTAGTTACAACTGCTAAATCAATTATCAGCAATTAAGCAAATATCACTTAACACCGTAAATACAAGGGTTACACGTATTTACATCCAAATACGCAAAACCGCAACACAAAATACCTCACAATAAACAGAGCCAATACACACTCTCATTGCAACAGCACTCAGTCGAGACTAAATTTTTATTCCATGGCACGGCTATTTATAAAACCCGAAGAGACAGGGGCATAGATAAGGGGGGGGGGGGTTTGGGAACAAAACCTTCCCCGAAACGTTAGTCTCAAAAAAAAAAGAGAGAAAAAGAAGAGGGAAGAGAAAAAAAGAAAAAAAATCAAAATGACTTTTTTCTGAGTAACAAAGGTCAAAAATTCGCTTCGCTCCCCCCCCCCCCCAATGCCATTGAAAATCTGCTCCATGTGTGACCCTCAAGCATAAGCCCTCTGCTATGACAATTTTTTGATAATTGAGTGAAATTTGACACTTCACTTTAGAAATGAGATTGATTTGTTAAATCCACGTATATGCAGCCTTTCTTTGTCATAGATTCTGCAAATTGTTAAATATATTTAATTGAATGAGCTGCGCAGTGGGAATATTGCATACAGTCGAATCTGTATACTTCGAATTTCACATTAAAGAAAAAAAATCAAGATAAAGAGTTTTGAAATACGGGGGCTTAAGAAACTTTTTATAGAAATTTGAAATATGAAAAATGATGGTGAAAATTTGAAATCGATACTAAAGACAATATGGGCTCTTGATTAAAATTCCCCTTTATTAGTTTTGTGAGGTATTTATTCTATTATTACATTATTGAGTGCTTTATTGCGAGTTTAAGGAATCATTTTAACAGTAAAAGAAACTTAAAGCATATCTTTTTCAAGAAAAAGTCTTTTATTGCTTATTGGTCCCTAATTTTTTTTTTTTTTGATTCATTATTTATCTTCTTGAGGTTAGCAATTGCAGCAAATCTAACTTGGCCAGTATTCTACGATTTTCCTTTTTTCATCACTTGAAAAAAAATTATACTTTCTTTTCACTCCTATCATTTCGGTTTTCTAAGGAATCGCAATTTTAAGAAAGAGAGCAACCAAAGAGCAGTACTAATCCAGATAACAGCGAAATGGATTTTAACTTGAAGGACTTTTAACCATGAACTTGAAATGTTCATCTTACATAGGTCAAACCTGTGAATTTCACCCCTTTACTCTTCTTCCAAGAAAGTGCGCGAAACGACTGTCCTTTGGTTAATCTTCCTGGAAAGCCTATTCGTGGAACGCATTTCTAACTTTTTCCCACTGCCTCCTCAGCTTTTGAAGACAATTCCTCTGTTTTTGAGTTGAAGAAAATGTTTTTGTTTGCTGCTTTAAAGACCATTGGGCTTCGAATCCAAAAATGATAGCATAACCGGAATTCGAGACGATAGAGGTTTTTTGTTGGTCTGGTCTCGTGTGTGTCATAGGTCATAGTCAAAACGACCTTTGCTAACCAGAGTATCAATTCAATTGCAATCACATTGATTTTTCAGCCAGTATTTACTGTGTTTTCTTTTGGAAACGTACAGTCTGTTTAAAATAGTACATTCTAAGTGAAAGTTGTTGCATAATGAAGCGAGAAAAACCGATAACAAGCCTTTTTCAATCCAAAGAAAAAAATTAAAATGACGAAAAGGATTGCTCAAAAAAGAGAAAGTTAACGTCGTGTGAAGAAAATGAAGTACAGTCTGCAAAGCAGCATTAATCCCATCGGATCCTTCTGAAGGTAATTTTATTTTAATTCAAAAGAAAAACTGCATAGCAATACATGAATAAAATGTTTAGAAACGAAATGAATCTAGATTATTTCTATTAGCTTGGTCCAAATTAAAAAGTAGAAAATAAAAAAGACTTCTGTTTATAATACCCGAAATTGCAGTTGCTCTCTCAAAAAGATATTTATGTAAATTCTAAAGCAGCTAATAAAATTAAAAATAAAGACTTGAGAGGCGAACTGATGGTATGATGTTGAGTGAATAACTTTCTACCGCCAATACTTCTTCCCTAACTTTTTTATTCAAATTTTATTAACTGCTTTAGAATTAGCATTAATGTAAATACATAAAAAGCAACATATAAATATAACGATATGAAAAGCAATTTCATTTTTTGCGGGTTATAATTCAAGAAGTCTTTTTTTATTTATTTTTATACTTTTAGTGCAAACCAAGTTAGTAAAAATAGTCTTTATAGTCTGACTATCGATGAGATTGAAAGTCAAACATCCAGTTTACAGGCGGAAATGGAAGTATCTATTAGCTTTCAGGGATGCCAGCTTTTGCAGACGTGTGTTAACCTCTAAATTAAGCAGACACACTGAAATGAACGGAACACGCTCATCAGATATTTGATTTTCCCCCTGATTTGGATAGACTGGTTTTGACTAGACGTTGCTAGAAAATTTCACTTTAAATTAAATGGAGGGAAAAGAAAAAAAAAGTTGAATTTTCCACAACATTAATAATAATATAAAAAATTCTTTGCTTTTGTATTGTTTGACACAAGTATCGAAATTGGGGCACCACATTCCAAAGTATGTAAGATTCACCTCCCTCTTATTTTTCTTTAATACTAAAAAAATTTACATATATATACATACATATATATATTAGGGCTCGACCGATGGCATTTTTTGGCCGATGGGCCGATGCCGATTGTTCAAAGATGGCCGATGGCCGATAGTTTTCTTCCAAATGGCCGATGGCCGATGCCGTTGGCAAAAAAAAAGTAAAAAAAAAACAATTATCTATATAAATGAATTTGTTTTTAGAGAAGTTAAAACTCTCTTCAGGCACTATATTTCTACCTCATTATCAGAACACTTTGTAATGACAGATACATATTTATTGAAAGTATACCGGCTTGAGCTTTTTCCACTCAAAGGGAATTGAGCTAAGACAAAATCCTCTTCTTTAAGGTCCCGGGTCACTTGTAATAATTACTTAAAATATAAATATTTTAAAACCAAATCTATTTTCTATTGTTAAATTTCTTTATTGTAAACTAAAACAAGAAGTAGGTAAGTATTTTACACTTGCTTATTGCTACTTGGACCACAATGAGCCACACATTTGGGCCACAACATTTGGGCCACAATAATGCACTAGCATTATTGTGGCCCAAAAATTTGTCTCATTGTGGCCCAAACAACAAAATAAAGATTTTTGCTTCATATCATTAAAATAAACCATGAGTTAAAAAATAATATAGCTGAATAATAGAGGATTAAAGTGTCAGTAACAACATAAACTACAACACTTAGCTTAATTGTTGAAGTTTTTCAATATTATGATACATGAAAGAAATTATCCAAATAACTTTCAGTGTGTCCAAACAGTGACAAATTTTTTTTCTACAAAACAAAAGCATAGAACAGCATAAAACAAGGAATTCTGGGGAAGCATTTTGGTTATGTTTACTCCTCCTAGGCGGTGGTAGCAGTCAAAATTGTATTTATATTTGAATTTACAATGTCTCATTGTGGCCCACCCTCCCCAATACCGCATAGTAAGCAGATTTGATTTTAAAAAAAACAAAAAAGGTTCTAATATTTTTAATTCAAATTATGTTTTTCGCAATCACAAGTTGCGACAGGACCCTACTCATTGGAGTTATTGTTTCTAGGAACTGCTCCTTTCCCCCCAAACCTACCCTTCTCTTGGGCGGTTACGTGTGTATAGTTGTGTGTGTGCGTAGGCGCTTGTGCATGTGTAGGCTTGTGTGTGCGTAGACCTGTGAACACACGTAGGCGTGTATGTCTCTCTGTGTGTGTGTGTGTGTAGGCGCTTGTGCATGTGTAGGCTTGTGTGTGCATAGACTTGTGTATGGATATAGGCTTGTGTGTGTATCCCCAAAGCAGAATACTTGACAATGTTCTGCAACATAAAATCATTTGACCGAACTTGTTCTGAAAGTACTTGAAGCATTGTATACACAAGCAACCAACGTGACCTTTTCCACAAATGCCCTAACTGAAAATCGTTTCATATAGGTTTTTTTTTTTTTCAGTTTTTAAAACTTCGCTGTTGCTATGCATTTCTGTAAAACCTAAACCGATTGAGATTCTCCAAAAATATTTTTTATGCTTTCTAAAATGCATAGAAAAAGCAAAGATAAAATTTTTATAAAAATCCAAACCTAGGTTTTTAACCACGTTTTTTTTTTGGCTAATTTTACATAAAATGAAGAAGCAATTAAAATAATGTTTAATAAATAAATAAATTACTACAATAATAAATAAAATGAGTCGAGTTAGGGTAGCATATAATAAAACACTTCAAAACTTTCTAAATATATGAAATATTTTCAGGATGCACAAAAGGATTGAAATATCAAACAAGACACTTAATTATCGGCGATGGACTGATTTCAATGTTGGCATTTTTCCAAAACATACGTTTATGATGGAAATGGCAGTGGTGAAGATCGATTGGAAAAATAAGGAAAACGGGAACCAAAAATGCTAGAAAAATCAGAATCTTCTCAGATTTAGAATATGAAATTTCTTTCTGCAGAAAAGCTGCTGAAACTGCTAATTTTCTACAAATATCTTCGAACTCAAGATAGAATTTTCCACAAATTCTGCAGATTTCACTAAGTTCAAAGTAAATCTAAAGTTCCTGCAGATGATTTATCGAATTCAACATTTTTCGCGAGTTTTCCGCCAAATTATCGTAATTTCCAAGAATTTTAGATTTTCTTCTAATTTAAAGAAATCTGCAGAATTTGTGCAAAATTCTATGTTGAGTTGG